>NW_027503040.1:0-15053 GCF_021521415.1 Bidens hawaiensis | reverse complement strand
GGACAATTCAGGTGGATTGTACGCTTTTTGTATAATCAAACCCGTGTGAAAACGGAAACGAACCCTGTGATCAATCCAGATACCGAAACCTTAAAATTCTTTTATAAATTAAATCATTTTATCAATAAATATGTTTACTTAAGTTTATGTGATCTTACCTAATCCTGAAACGCATAAACGATCAACTTGGCTATGCCCGGAAAACGGTGAAACTGAGCCAAATCAGGTTTCCAACATTTCATAGTATACAACGTCATAATCTAAGACTATGGTCATGTTCTGGGCCTAACAGCTATACCCAGACTAGTTATACAGCCCGATTTAGCTTAAACATTGTACTAGTATTAACAGTACGATACCGGTTATAGGATTCAAGCTATAATCGAGACACAATACTTACTGATACGTATTACCAGCTTGAACTACGCAAAGGTGAGTTTCACGACCCCACTTTCTAGACTGTTTTACGAACTTTTGGGGTGGAAAGCATGTTTACATATACTTATATACTTGAAAACGTGTGATGATGTAAATTATCTAAGTACTAACACTTGAAAGTCCCCACAAACACAAGTGATTAACTTCGTGTCGGTGACGTGTGGATAGTACTATCGGTTTGACAAACCCAACTGACAGGGCCGGTGGGGTATGCCGGAACATGTTAACCCAGTTGCACATTATCATTTAAAATTATTACATACTGCTATGTGATGTTAGACATAGTACATACTTGGGGCAAAGTGGCTGTTAAATGCCAACGGGAGTGCATGGGCAGGGGTGGCCATGTGTTTTAGCTCGTTTCGGTTTCACTTGTGGCTTAGTATAATACATCATACACATACATATATACATACGTACTATGAACTTTACGAACTCGTATACTGACTTTGTTCGTACTCGTGAAACTTGAAACTCACCAATTAGACGTAGTTAACCCCTTTTAACATGCTTTTCAGGTAAGCCGAAGTTGGAATGAATTGCTTGCGTGCTTGTTGTTAGAAGCAAAGTTGAATAACTGTGAATAGATGCAAATACGTACTAATGAATAAGAAACCGAGAACTGGTTATGTGATTTTCATCTAGTTTATAAACTTACTACCTACCAATGTAATATGATGTAAATTAGTTTGTTGAATTTCTTCATAAACAATGTGGTTGATACCAGTGTTATCTGTTACATTCCCGTATTACGCTTCCGCAACTACCCAGTCGGGGTGTGACAAATCGACATTGTAGAATTGTTTTATTGATTTGGAGACTAATTTCATTTGTTTGCTTATTATTGTACTAATGATATAAGTTATAAAATATTTTAACTTTTCATTTATCTTTGTTTGTCTTTGTATATTTTTGTATGTGATTCAAATAAGTTATGATGCCTTATAATTCATGTAAAAGTATCATTTATTTATAAGTAAAACATTTGCATTTCATTAAATTTATATGATGTTACATATATATCATGTTTTTAAATATGTTGCACCGTGTGTAACACGAGTACTATCCTAAATCAATATTGGAATCCAATGATCTATTTCTTTTAAGAGATTTGGATCACTTAAAGCTTGCTAATGTTAAAAATAAATGGCACATTTGAATTTGGAAAATGAAGTTAGTGATAAATGTTTTTCAAGATGGTAATATTTAATTCAAACATGGTTTGTAATAAATGAGTTAAATTGATGTGCAAATAAACACGGGTACCATCTTATAGTAATAAATATTATAGTAATTAATGCGTAATAAATGTCTTAGATAAAGTTCATCTTTTGAATCAACATTGAGATAAAATTTTTGTTAAATCGACATTGTAAAATTGTTTTATTGTTTTGGAGACTAATTTCCTTTGTTTGCTTATTATTGTACTAATGATAAAAGTTATAAAAATATTTTAACTTTTCTTTTATCTTTGTTAGTCTTTGTATGTTTTGTATTTGATTCAAATAAGTTATGATGTTTTATAATTCATGTAAAAGTATCATTTTTTATAATTACAACATTTGCATTTCATTAAATTTATATGATGTTACATATATATCATGTTTTTAAATATGTTCCACCGTGTGTAACACGGGTACTATCATAAATCAATATTGGAATCCAATGATCTGTTTCTTTTAAGAGATTTAGATCACTTAAAGCTTGCTAATGTTAAAAAGAAATGACACATTTGAATTTGGAAAATGAATTTAGTGATATATGTTTTTCAATATGGTAATATTTAATTCAAACATGGTTTGTAATAAATGATTTAAATCTCTGGCCTGAAGTCAACCGAAAAGGTAAGACATTAAAAATAATAATGAAATATGTATCAGTTTGTCTAAATATAATATTTCATGAAATCTAAAAGTGTAGACTAAAAACATTTTTTTAAACTTCTTCGTAGGATATGTGTACGCCTTCGTCCAACCAGTTCACTCCGATTTCAATTTCTAAAGATGTTATTCCTGGCCGTCTTTCATCGCTTGACGAAAAGGTTATTTCTTACCTATCGTTGATGCAAAACTCAAGCTCAAGTTGGATGACACTTATGATGTTCATGATGACACTTGTATGTCTGCAAACAAGACGAAGGTTGACGAAGAACCAATTGTTGATACTAATGTTGGTGAGGGAGATACCGTTGGAATGCAAAAGATATAAAATGGACGGATTTGGAATTTTCGTAATAAATGCAACGTTTTGCATGCATGTTTACTTTATTTTTTTGGTTTGAGATTGGATGTTTTTGTGTTTATTGTCCTTTATTTGACATTATCAATTTGGTTTTATTTGTCGTGTTTGAATTTCATATGGATAGCAATGAATTTGTGTTTTCCTAATGTTATGTGTTGTTTTATATTTGTATTCTCTATTCTCCTTGGTTTATAGTTCACACCAACTACTATGTTTATTCTTTCTAATGTTAGTATAAAAATAACATATTTTTTATAAAACTTTAAATTAAGGAATCTTCATCTTCATGATCTTACTAACATTACTTTTTACATTGGTACTACCAACATGCAATTTGAATAATGATACACCCATTTTGGACATCTACATGTACAATATTCATCATGACATATCTTTTCAATATAACTTATGTTGTACTCTTTTCCTAAACTTAAGTACCTAAACTTATATTTTATTACACTTTTACTCTTCAACATACAATTATAACTTTTTAAATTTAATGTATGTATTATAAGTTAACATGAATTATAATGTTATTAGCATAAATAATCGACTTTATTTAGCTTCATACCATTAAATACTACATTACACTTTACGGTGAAAGCCACTAATAATTATCTAACAACCACACATAACAAAACACATAATTTTACAAAATTTGATGAAAGCCATTAATAATATATAGTTTATTATTGGATGATTGTTATTAAGATCTTGCATCAACTAGTTGTGTGTCATCTCGCATGTATTAATTGTGCCGAAACAAAAGTGAGTTTCTTAGAGATCCCCCCATTTTAAATGTTTTAAATAATTTATAAATGTTTTCGGGGGAGGAAACATGTTTGTGTCAAAACATATTTTATTATCTTAACAATTGTGATATTGTAAGGGCTTTAAATTTGACCGACGTTGATTAACGTGGTCGGGTTGACTAGAATAAATGTGTGAGAATGTGATTACCACAGTCTTATAATCATTAACTGTAAAAAGGCATAGAAATATTGATAGATCTATCGGGTGACGCCCTGCCTACCGACCAGACGCGTTGGTTAAATGTTGGGGGAAAATATTTTGAATTATTGTACGCTTTGATTATAGGTTTAGTATCATTACATTTGTTATATTCCTTGCTAGTTTATAACTATCACAAATGTTGAAGAATAAAATGTTAGATTTTGAGAACTATCGTTGTAAGATGAAAGGTGTCCATTTGTTTTGTCGTTGCGGCGACTAATATGATTTTTTTTAAACAACTTTCGTGTAAGTTGGCCTTGGTCCCGTGGGGTCAAGGTAAAACATTAATTTTAATTTAGTATGGACAAAGAAGTTTTGAGATAAATAAAGTGGAACTTTGTGTAATTATTGGCTTTGTTTTGACAAAGAAAAAACGTGTTAAAACGACACTTTCGTTAAGCGAAAGGGGTCTAATGGATTTCGTGGGACATAGACTGGTTTCAATGTGACTTTTGGTTTTATGTCAATAAGGACGAATAAATATTTTAACAAATGAATTTTTGTTTTTAAATATTGTTACGACTGTAAGTCGTTAATGCTATTTTTACTATTTAAACAAACGTTGACTTAGGGCCGTATGGGCGGATTTGTATTTATGAAACCAAGAAAATCTTTGTTTCAAAATATAAGTTTTTAACATTGAGAACTCACCAACCATTGTGTTGACGTATATTTTAAACGTATTTTTCAGGTAAATGAAAAGCGGATGCTTCGTGGAGATGATGTGGGAAAACGGGTGTAATACCTGAATGTTGGACTTGTATTTTAAATGAACCGTGTACTCTGACACGTGTGATTTATGATATTTTAATAAAATAAAAGTCCAACTTGTATGTGAATGTGTTGTGTTTAAATACTGATGGCTAAATGGCGTCTATCACCGCCCAAATTAGTGATTAAGTCTTCCGCTGTTAAGTTAAGAATTTTGGGGTATGACACACATATACTCTATATGCATTTGAGTGTGAAGAATATCCAACAAAGAAACAGTCTAATGACTTTGCTTGAAATTTGTTCAAGTAGTCTTTGGAATTCAATAGAGAACATTTTCATCCCAATGGCTAGAGAAACTTGATGTAGGGCTTTCTTTTGAACAAAATCTCATAAGGAGTCTTGTTTTTTCTTTTATTGAGAAGGACTCTATTCTGAACATAACAAGCAGTATTGATAGCTTATGCCCAAATTGATACAGGTAGATAAGCATATGCTAGCATTGTTCTTGCAGCTACAATAAGGGCTCAATTTCTTCTTTCAGCAACCCATTTTGTTTAGGAGTTCTTGGAACACTGAAATGTTGAAATACTCCTTTAGCTAGGCAAGTCATCACTCCATTTTTGACCTCAGAACCATTGTCACTTCTCATCACCTTCACCCTTGCATCAAGTTGATTCTCAATTCTTGTCACGCAACTTTTAATCAATTCTGCAGCTTCCTCCCTGGAATTAGGAAATACATCCAAGTAAACCTTGAGTAATCATCTATAATCACCAAACAATACTTCTTTTTGCCAATACTTAGAACACTTAAAGAACCAAAGAGATCCATGTGAAGCATTTCAAGTACTTTTTCAATGAAGTTAATCAATTTTTCTTTGTGAGATGATTTGTGTTGTTTTCCCTTTTGGCAACACAATTATCTTCAAGCTTGAACTCTCTTGTTGGTAAACTAATGACATGTTCACCTTTCACAAGTTTGTTCGTATTCTTCAAATTCACATGTCATAACTTTATGTGCCATTGTTTGGTTTCATTCTCAGATGCTTTAGACACAAAGCAGGTTCCACCTCTAGAAATAGCATCTTTCATCCTTAATTCATACAAATTGCAATTTCTTGGTGTCATCATCATTATCATATGTAGTGGAATCATAAACTCTGGTTTCAGTATAAAGAAATGAGATTCATCAAAACCAACCTTATAACCTTTATCACACATTTGAGGTATGCTCAAAAGGTTATATTGGAGACCATCTGTCATACCTCAACCTACGGCGGAAATGCCGGGGCGTGAGCTGAAGTGTCAATATTTATTAAATTTTTATTAAATAGTCAAGTACATCAAACTCCTAAATAAACAAGTAAAATAAACATCCAAAATTAAAATTCTTGTATCTTCTTCTCTAACATGCATCCTAAGTTTCTTCAAACAGTCTTATTAATCACGTCACACGATAACCTGCATATGCGTTAAAAATACAATAGTTTTGTCAACACTAGGTTGAGTGAGTATAACACCAGATTTAAGACACTATAATAATAATAATAAAAATAATAATAATAAGTAAAAGTGCAAACTGTTCCTGTGAGATATACAGTTAAGCCATAGCACATAACAATCAAACAAACCATAAAGAAATGGCTCAACCAATTCCATATAAATGGGCGTTGGTTACCAAGCAAGGGCTAAGCCGTTGCTATAAAAAGGTACATCGGTTGCCAAAGATAGTCATATGATCTACTATAATGAGGAACCTCACCAAAATGCATTCAAATAAAGCAAGTAAGCAAATATCAAGTTAGACAAACTGATAAACACACAAGGATAAACAGTTGGGGTTTGAATACTATACAATATAGAAATGGCTAGTTACACATATGTCCCCAAAACAGTAAAATGAGTTAAAAAGAGGGGAGTGAAATACTCACCTTATCAGACGAGCAAACGTAGGTAATAAAATAATAAGAATGAAGGCGGTGATTCACACGTTGATGATATGTCTTAATAAAGAAATTGAATGTGGAAATAAATATACGAATTTGACGGATATGGAAGGATTCAAGATTTAGATGATTAATATTATTTTATTAAGTTATATATCATTTAAACTTATTTATAGATCTTCAAGTTTTATTAAATTTAAGTAGGTAATATTATGTATAAATGTAAAAAGATTATAAAATACATCTTTGTATAAAAAATAAGTTAACTAATTAATCAATATATAACATGTATTTTTTTTATAGATCTTAAGTATATAGCATATATTTAATATTATAAATTATTATATAAAATCACATGTTTATAAGTAGAGAAGGTTAATTAAATCATTTAAATATATAAAATACATTTTTTTATAAATATACATAATAATATACATTTTAATTATGTATTTTTAAATAAACAATCTTTTTAAATCTTATAATAAACCTTTATAAATTTTAATACTAATATATATATATATATATAATATTTAACCAATATTTGGAAACGAAATTAGTTATGTAACATCCTACTTTCGGTTATAATAATAAAGTAAATTTCGTCTATTTTATAGTGGGCCGTTATCGGTTTAGATAAATAGAATATGAGTTGGGCTAGTGTTGGGTAAATGGGTATGGGTTATGGACTTGAGTTATGAAAGAAAGAAGGAGAGTCTATGGGCTTGAGCCCATGATCCCTAAATATATAAACCTTTAATCACCCATTAATCATTCATTTTACACATATTCCATACACCACCAAAACACACACTTAGCTCTCTCTCATCTTGCTCTCTCTCTCTCTAAGCCGAAATCACCAAGGAAGCCGATCCCGATCCAAGGTAATGATAGTATGATATTGTATGATGTTAAACCTGTTAGATCTAGTTGCGAAACGACGAGCCGACACCGTTAAACCGTTTAAGTCACCAGATCCGGGTGGAATCGGGTGTAAACCGAACCTATGATGAGTTTAGGGGTCACCCTAGCTCAGATCTGGATCGAACGGGACGAAAAACGGTGAAAAACGAGTTAAAACTTGTTTTTCCGACGAATCCGCGGTTTTCCAGCGGCTTTCTGGCGGCGGCGCCGGAAAGGCGGCGTGTACGAGGAAGGGAATGTCAGAGAATGTTTCTGACATTCTCTGACCTAACCCTAGTTCGCTAACAGAAATTTAGCGAATTAAAAGTGATTCGCTAGCTGATTCGTCTATGGGAACATAACGAACTAGCTACAGTTCGTGTTCAATTCGTTAAGGGGAAAGGATGACGAATCACCCCGGATTCGTTATAGCCAATTCGTTAAAAGAGATAACGAATTAGATGGACTAATTCGTTATATGGACTGTTTCGCCATGGACTAATTCGTTAAGGAGTCCAGTTCATTGAAGGGTTCAATTCGTTACAAGAACCAGTTCGCTAGGATAAGCCAGTTCGTTAAGAACCAGTAACGAATTAGAAGTTTAAAAAATGACAAGAACAGTCCCTGGACTTAGAAAAGATTGATTTAATTACAATTAAGCCCTTAACTTTTGAGTTAGCGAATAAAGTAATGATTTAAAATCCTAATGGAAAATGTGTTAGACAGTTAATGGAAATAAAATTTTTCCAAGCTGACATGGCAGCTCGACCCCTGCCAGGGGCTCTGCCCCTTGGACCCTGCTAGGGGCTGCCGCCCCTAGACCCCGCTGCCAAGGGCGCTGCCCCGGTACCCCCGTTCGTTGCGGTTTATATATAAAGATAGAAATGCAATATGAGTAGTATAGTTAATTGATACATGTAAATATTATACAGTTAGCCGTGCACAGCTCAAGAAAGGAATAACTATTAACGGTGAACGTAACCGCATTCTGGTGAGTTTCTAGCCCCATTCCTTGTTATGTTTTCGGGGTTGTGTGCATACTCGATGTGATTAGTTAATACACTTATCCTAAGTGATAAGTGTATGCCATATATGTATTACGTGAAATGTATGAATGATTTCTTGTCGGTACATGAACGATCTTCGGAATTGCATGTATTGCCAGGAAATGGTTGATGTTATATGGATGTTGTAAGATGAAGAATGAATGATGTATGTATGAAACTTACGATTATGTATATAGAAAAGTATGTTATAAAGGTATGGAAGAAAGGGTATCGGACCCTAACAATATCCGAGGATGAAGGGTGACCGGACCCTAATAATATCCGAGGATGGAGGGTACCAGACCCTAATAATATCCGAGGATGGAGGGTACCGGACCCTAATAATATCCGAGAATGAAGGGAGACCGGACCCTAATAATATCCGAGGATGGAGGGTACCGGACCCTAATAATATCCGAGGTATGTAGGGCGAATGCTCTTTATAATGTAAGGTTAGTTATGAATGTATATGAAAGAATGATGGACAGGTTAAGTATTTAATGCATACCTTCGGGCACGTATATGTGTATGTAAAGTAAGTTACGTGATTAACTAGAACTCACTCAGCGTAGCTGACTTTTAGTATGCACACAGGCAAGTAGGTTAAGGCAGATCGCGTGATTGAAGACACGTGGCATGGACCGAAGATACTGGCATCTCGAAGAAATGTTGTGATGTTTTAAAGACTATGTTTTGTTTTAAATGACCATGAATGTTTTATATGACAAGATTTGAAGGTTATGTAATATATTATGATTGAAGTTTTATTATTCCGCGAATGTTTTAATTAACCCTGATATTTAGAACTGCGTTTATGAGTAAATCCAACACCAAATGTAGGGCAACGGTAACGGGGCCTTACAAGTTAGGATGTAGGTTTTATAATTGCACAAATTAATTATAAGTTGTTAAACATTGATATAATTTATTTGATTAATTACATTAATATATATGTTTAATTGGATAAATATATAAAAAACAAAAGGAAACGGGCTGGAGGGGTTCCAACCCGCGCCCCCAGCCACCTGACCCAACAGACAACACCTTTGCACCCACACCAACTGAGCTGGGTGCGCAATTGCTTAGTTGATGATACTGAAAATATAAAACTAGACTAAAGCAGTTCCAATATTCATCAAGAACACTAGAAATCTTATTTGATTAAACCGGATTATGTTTAGCCAATTAATGTTAGGGCATCTGTCAATTTGAACCCGGCGAGCAAAATAAAGCATTTAATTACCATCTATACTGATCATATGATGATTAATTAAAGCAGACGGTACCAGCAGTGTTTATTGACAAACGAACACACAAGCGGTTAATATAAATCTATTAGATAGAGGGTTAAGGACGACGATGATGTAAGGATACTAGCTGCAAGTTTAATTGAATTTATATAAACAATTACATCTATAATGAGTTCGTGATACGGTCGGCTAGTATAATTGGAAGAACGGATCCGTTTGATTGATTTAGCATAATTAGATTGTCGATTAGACCGCATTAGGCATATACAACGTGATTTAGATTCAATTTCCATATACACAACGAGAATTGAGGTCCAAGTAATCATAATTGTAAACATGTTTCATTAAACGGGTATGGATTGGGTCGGATCCTGGGTAAATGGGTGATATGAATGTAAATTGCACTCTAGTCTCTAAAGATCGAAGGTGGGGACAAATTTGGGTAAAACCTTAGTTTAGGGTAACTTTTGTTATAACTTGAAAGCTATAATTATGTATTAAATAAATAATTAAAAATAATATTATAAAAATTAAATATCTCGATAAACGTGATGTTTTTATCCAAAATAACCCGAACATGGAAATAGGTCAGGTTTTAAATTTTTTGGAAAGTCCGAGTTTTTACACCATCAACATGAAAAACATTATCGAATGGGACTTTCCCATTTTCCCTCCATTTTCATCATTGTCAAAAGCAACTGGGCCTTCAAACTTCTTTTCATAGTTGACAAGTGATCTCTTATCACAAGTAATGTGCTTGAAACATCCACTATCCATATACCATACCCCATTGATCTATGTGGATTGTTCCTGCACAGCTAAAACAAAGTTAATTAGTTTTGTGATGAATCACAAGCCAAACTAGCTTGTAAATCATCAAAAACAACAACAGTAGTTGGAGTTGGTCTGGGATCTTCATAGACCAATTCACATGAGTCATCAGTCTCATAACCAGTCTCAAAGTGTTTTCCATAGTAAGGAACAACACTTGTGCATTCTTGAATAAACGTTTCCATTCTAAGAATCACATTTGGAGACTCATTTTTGGGCTTCCAAAGGAACCCTGTTAGTTCATAACCACTTTTCAAACGGAGCTTTTCATCATAATTTAGTTCTTTTCCTTATTTTCTTTTGAAAACCTTCCTCTTGATTTGTCTTTTCTTATCAGATGGTAATGAATCTGCAAAGTAAAAGGACTTTTTAGAACTTTGAGACTTTATTGATGGTTTCTTGTCCAACTTCTCTTTCTTCTCAATCACAACATCATATTACTTCTTTCCTTTACTTGTTCCATCATCAACTTGCATTCCTTTCTTCAAATACTCTTCACACATTTTCTTGTACAAACCAAAGTCTTGACCAAACAGTGTGGAGTTTGGAACATTGAAAGTTTCTGGTATAATTCTTTCTTAGCATGAATCTGTGTGATGACCATACACATCACACAGTCTGCACCATACCTTTCCATTGTGTTCAATCAAAGAGTTTCCCTTCTTAAATCTCTCACTAGTCTTGGGGGATCCACACCAATGGTTTTCATATTAGTAAATGGTTTTCCAAAATCAACTGAGATTGGAAAACATCAATCTTTTAAGTGATTATGTCATCAAACCCCTTGACAAATATAACCTTTTCAAGCTTCACACATATGTCATTTACCTCTCTTTCCTTCTTTGGGCTCACATACCTTCTTGCAAAATACTCAACATCTCCAATAACAAACAATTCATGATTAGAGAATACTGGGTAAATAGGTGGATACTCAGTTTCTCTTTTTGTTTATTCATGCTTCTTGTTTATTGTGATACTTGGTTTCTTTTGAGGGCTTCTGCTTGTATGAGTGCCTGCACTACTCTTCTTTCTTTGATATCCTGCACAAATGTCAAAAGGCTTATGCTCTATTCTCATTTGTTCATGATGTTTCTTCATTTTTGGTGTCATTGGAGGCAACTTTTGCAATTCCTTTGATGGATTCTTGTTTTTAGTCCTCTTCTTCATCTAATTAGTAGATTTGTAGCTGCAGCAACAAGAGTTTTTACTCTCTTGACTGCTTAAATCTTCTTCACTTGACTCAATTGACTTATGTTCTTTCTTTTGACTTTGAGTCTCATCATCATTCTTGCTATCTATTGAGTTATCAGCCTTTATCAAAAATTCTTTATCATCATTCACCACAACCTTTTCATAATTCTCCATAATTTTTTTTATCATGAAGCACAGTTTTGAATTGACTTAGAAATGCTTCCCTATTTTCTTTGTCAACTTTCATGGAGTAACTATCATTGAAAGGGTGGTGGTACAACTTTATACTTGTCTTCAGGCTTTATTTTCTCCAACTTTCCATAGATATTACCAGTGGCAACCAAGTTCTTAAGAAACTCAACTTCAACTTGAAGTTGGGTGTTTTTCACTTTTTCATCGAAATACATTTTTCTTCAAACCTTCAATCTCAGTTGTGTATCTTGACTAAGTTTCATAGCTGTCCAAACAGTCCTCTTCTAGACTTTTGATCTGGTTTTCATTTGTTCTTTCACTAATTTCATACACATTTATTATGATTTATTTCTTGAAGCACTCACCTTTCCACTTACCAATCTCTTTTCTCAACGAATCATTCATTTCATGTAAATTTGAGACAGAGTAAGTAGAAGGTACCTGAAATGTTAAAGATTCCCCCTTCTCATTGATTATAGCCATGAATGCCACATTAGCCTTTTCAATTTCATCTGCATGGTTGCACCAGCCAAACAAGCCATCTTGTGGTTCTTGAGCTACAACAACATTCCCTTGGTTTCTTGATTGATTAACACTGGTTCTAATATGCTTCACATGTGCTTGGTTATGATTCAGTTGATTTCTTTGGTTTGGTTGTTGTTGTTGAGGAATTTTCTGCTGATTGTTCTGTTGTGGATGGAGGTTGTTTTTTTGAAATTGTCTCTGCTGCTGACCATGATTCTGATTCTGATTTTGGAATTGATTTCTTTGAGGATAGTTGTTGAAATTGTTGTTCTGAAACTGTCTTGGTTGATTACACTCTCTTGCAAAATGACTAGGCTGCTGACAGTTGTAGCATATTTCCTTTGATTTATCAAATCGTATCCTGTCATTTGGGCCAGAAAATGTTGATCTTCCTGTCCTGTTGTACCATCTCTTACTTCTCAATGCCAACATAGCAGCTTGATATTTTAAATCCATGTCTTCTAAGTCAACAGCATGAATTAGTTCTAAGTCTTCTTAAACATCACTAGTGTGGATCAGGTTCTTAGCCACAAAAGCATTGTATGATTTAGTAAACATGGAGAACAAAACTTGGTATTCATTTCCTTGAGCTGAGTTGCTTGGAACATAAGGAGCAAGTCCACTAGCCATAGAAGAGGAATCACCATCATCAATAATTTGAAAATTCAATCTTTGTTGTCTAGATTGACTGCCTAATGCTTGACTTGCTGGATAAACTCTAGGAGTTTCAACATTAAAGTTAGTTGGTTCTTCAATAATGGGAATTTGTTATTGATTATTGGTAGACAGATTTCCCATTGGAGGGCATTAGCCACTTGAAAACTTGGCTTCTCTTATTTATCATGTTATTTTCAATCATCTCATGTTCAGCTGCTTGAAGGAAACAAATCACATCATCAAGCTTGAAGTTGAGAAAATTTTCCTTCTCCTTAATAAACTTGCTTGATGTCTACCACACTCTAGAAAATGATGAAAACGGGGAGTGGTGTTAAGCGACGATGGCAGGGGTATCAGAGAAATGAGGTGTTAGTATAGTGGCACATAAAGGGGCGAAGGATGAATAGCGTGATGAGGACGTGGCTGGTAGTGGCGCCAGCGTTGTGAGTGTTAGAGGACTACACGTAGTATTAATCGGGGTTTTAAACCTTTTATTAAATTTTATTCATTGGAAATGCCATACAATTAGAGCTGCAAACAAACCGAACAAACACGAACAAGGCCTTGTTCATGTTTATTCGTTAAGAAAATAATGTGTTCATGAACACTTACTGTGCGTGTTCACAAACAAAAATAAAGTTAGCGGAGCCTATAGATTTAGGTTGGCGTATTCATCAATGTGAATAATGGGAAAGAAAAATGAAACGTGGAAAAACTAAAATGTAAACGTAAAGTGAAATGTTTAATTTTTTAAAATTTACTTTTCTTATTTCTATTGTTATTGGTATATGATGCCAGAGCATCGAGAATCTTTCTTATTATTAGTTTATCTTTTATTATTTTACGTTTATCTCATTTCCATGTTTATCTCATTTTCTTTTAGTATAAGAAGGGTGCTAGGGTTTCTTTATTATTCAGTTTTTGATTAAGTTTATTGATAAAATAACATTGTTCTTGAACCATTGGTTCGTTTTATCTTTGATTAATCATGAGTCTCTCGAGACATGATTGCTTCCCAAACTGCATTAGTTGGTATCAGAGCTTTTGGTTCTCAAATGGCTCGACGTGGAGGTGAATACTTGTTTGATTGTAGAGTCGCCGACAGAGTCAACGACAGAAGTGTTTTCTATTCACGTGCTCGTGGAGAAGATCGACTACCTACTCGTAGAGTCGCCGACCGAGGCAGCGGTGGAGTTTGTTCCAACCCACGCGACCTTAAGAAGTTCAAATGACTCCGACAACGAGTCCGTGATCTTGAAGAGATCGAACAGCTCCGAAAACGAGTCTGCGATCTTGAAGAGATCGAACGGCTCTGAAACGAGTCCGCAATCTCGAGTTACAACGGGAGATGTGTAAGGCGGAAACCGAGTCGAGCATCGTCGTCTGGGACGAAGGTGATGATGGAGAGGAGCATACGTTTTTCCATCACCCGCCTCGGTTCTTTGAATCGAGTTATGAGGATGAAGATGTGATTTCTTCTAATGGTGACTTTATCTTTGATTCGCCACCCGTGTTTGATGACTACGGGGTTGAGGAAGATGATATTACCACGGGTAAATTGTTTGCCGGGATTGACTTATTGTCTAGCTCTGATTATGGTTTCATGGAGGAAATTAGACGGGTGAAAGTTAAATCGTTGGATCGGGAGATAACGGAATACACGAGAAAGTCTTCTAGCATGTTTTTTGATTTCTTGAAGGAGGATATCGTGGTTAATGGTGGTGATACGGTGGTCTCCGGTGGCGAGACGATGGCTAAGAATGGTGGTTCAGTGGACGGAGGAGATGAACAACTTGTCGAGTCTCTCTACCTCCTTACTTATGCAGTTTCGGAAGAGGTCAATGGCTAGAGAGACTCATGATTAATCAAAGACGATAAACAGAACCAAATGTTCCAAAGAACAATGTTCTTTTATATTAATCTCAATCAAAAACTTATGAAAACGTTTACAATCAATCATATTTATACTAGACATGAAAAGATAAACATGGAAAATAGATAAACATAAAAATAATAAAAGATATTAAAAATCTAAATTTAAATTAAGAGATACTTCTGCATCATACTCCTCGTCTTCGAAAAAAACTCGTACTTGAGTTTTGCCTTCAG
>NW_027503039.1:0-33694 GCF_021521415.1 Bidens hawaiensis | reverse complement strand
ATACTTGGTAATTCCAAAAATCAACAACAAATCATGTTTCTCAAATGAAAATTGTTTCGGGTTTTTTTGTGGAACTTAAATTTGATTTTATGGGCCAAAAGTTGGTAAATAGATTATTTGGTACAAGTTTACTACATTTTGGTCAAAAATAAAAATTTTAAGTATTTTTAAAAGTATGAAAATGCAAAATAGATTTATCGTCAAATTTGTTACGGGTTCAAAGTGTTGACTTTAAAATGTCAAAAGTATGAAAGTTAAAATTTTAAACATGATTCGGGTTTCAAAATTTATTTTTAAGAGCATTTTTTGAAATAATTAAAAGGTTCGGGATTTGGCAAACTAACTATTTTCCCCTCAACTATTAAAATTTAAGAAAACATTGCGAACACTTTCGACATGCCACCCCCCATATCTATTAATGCTTAACTTTTATCAAATTTGAAATATTTTTGTCAGCATTAATTTTTCTTTCAATGGTGAACAGAATATTGTATGGGAAGCATGACATGCTAAACTATGCTCAAATGAAACAAAATATTCACAAAATTGAATGGGTTAACATGTTTTTTATGTTGTCATTATGACAAAGTCGAGAAGCCCTCTGTAACTTATCAGAATATTTTCATAGTGTGGCTCAGAAAAACATAGTTGTTGAAAAATATTAATTGTTACAATTTAATGTTCTACTTTCCTTTGATGGGTGGTAAATTGATAAATATATCAATAAAGGTAACGCTCCTTTTGTGTTTAGTCTAAGTGGTTAGAACTACTATCGTATGAGAATGCTTATTTCCGAAATTAGTTCATAACCAAAATTATTTTAATTATACATATATGACACCGAGAATGAATTTTTCAATAGAAAGAAGCATTATCGGGTACGTTTTTGCACGAGCATTTTTTTTATTAAGTTCATTTAAAAAATCATTTTGTGATATAAATAAAATCAATTTATGTACACATTGTATAGATATAAGTATAGATGTAATACATTTTTTTTTTCATATACGCTATGTAATTCTTTGTTTTACTTATAATTTTATAATTTAAATTATCTCGTGTGTGACACGGGCTCTAAAACTAGTTAATTAATATAGAAAGAAAGAGAAAGAAATAATCGAGGCTGTTCAAAAAGCTCGCTGTAAGGCCCCGTCACCGGTAACCCTACTTTCGTGTTGGATTTACTCATAAACGCAGTTCTAAATATCAGAGTTAATTAAAACATTCGCGGAATTTAAAAACTTTCATAAAACATTCATAACAAAACACGTCTTGTCTTAAAACATCATTTTGTCTTTCAAAATAAACGAAACATTAAACTTAAACGTCTTGAGTCTTTCGATGCCAGCCTCTTATTCAGTGCCACGTGTCTCCTCAAGCGAGCTGCCTCATCCTACTCACCTGCGTGCATACTAAAAGTCAGCTACGCTGAGTGAGTTCTAGTTAATCATACACTATACAATACACATAAACTTATATTCTTTCATTCATACTTTCATTCATACTTTCATTCTTACTTTCATACTTTCATTCATATTTTCTTTACATACATAATCCTACGTTTTAAAGAGCCTTTCGCCCTATAACCTCACAGATATTATAAGGGTCTGGTCCCTAACATCACAGATATTATAAGGGTCTGGTCCCTAACATCACAGATATTATAAGGGTCTGGTCCCTAACATCACAGATATTATAAGGGTCTGGTCCCTAACATCACAGATATTATAAGGGTCTGGTCCCTCTTTCCTCGAATATTAGTAGGGATCGGTTCCCTAGTTCTCGAATATTAGTAGGGTTCGATTCCCTCTTCGTTACCATACAACCATACATCATACCTCGAGTATTATTAGGGCTCGGTACCCTTTTCGTAACCATACAACCATACAACCGTCTTTTCCTTCTTTTATTAACTTTATTACATTCATACACATAAGCATACATATCATACTTACCTTATACATAGCGTTACAACCTGACGGTATGTGCAATATCCGAAGATCGTTCACGTACCATCAAGCAATCATTCATACATATCACATATGGCATACACTTATCACTTAGGATAAATGTATTAACAACACATCGAGTATGCACACAGCCCCGAAAACATAACAAGGAATGGGGCTAGAAACTCACCTGAACACGGTTACGTTCACCGTTAATCGTAATCCCTTTCTTCAGTAGTGCACGGCTGACTGTATAACAAGTATACATATTAGTTAACTATCACTACTCATATCATCTTTCTAGTCTTAATTACTACCCACAACGAACGGGGGTCCGGGGGCAGCGCCCCTGGCAGCGGGGTCTAGGGGCGGCAGCCCCTAGCAGGGTCCAAGGGGCAGAGCCCCTGGCTGGGGTCGAGCTGCCAGGTCAGCTTGGAAAAATTTTATTTCCAATAACTGTCTTAACACATTTTCCATTAGGTTTTTAATTTATTTTCTAAACGAACTTCACTTTAGGCGAAGTTAAACCTTAGGCGAACTTGGCTTCAGGCGAAGTTAAACCTTAGGCGAACTTGGCTTCAGGCGAAGTTAAACCTTAGGCGAACTTACGCTTGAAGGCGAAGTTACGCTTGAAGGCGAAGTTCATCAGGCGAACTTAATCTTGCACATTTTTCATTAGGTTTTTAATTTATTTTCTAATCGAACTTGACTTTAGGCGAAGTTATCAATTAGGCGAACTTGGCCGTAAGCGAAGTTATCAATTAGGCGAACTTGGCCTCAGGCGAAGTTACCAATTAGGCGAACTAGGCCGTAAGCGAAGTTATCAATTAGGCGAACTTGGCCTCAGGCGAAGTTACCAGTTAGGCGAACTTGGCCGTAAGCGAAGTTATCAATTAGGCGAACTTGGCCTCAGGCGAAGTTATCGCTTTGAAGGCGAAGTTTCCCAGTTCGCGGCGAAGTTGCCCAGTCCAGCCGCTGTTTGGTTTCTATCAAGCATTTTGGCGATTTTAACACCCTTGTTATGGTTCAACATCACCCACTACGTTCCCCAACCGTTTTCGGTCGTTTATACACTATAAAGCTTGGATCTTTAAACTTCAAAGATCAAGAATCATACCTTTTTGAGCTTGTTTGGATCTCGTTTAACTTGTTTAATCACAACTAATCGCTCTCCCTCTCTCGGATCTTGTTCGTTCCTCTCCTCGGCCGCCGGCGGTGTGTGTGGTGTGTGTGTTTTGGAGTGTTAGAGAATAAGATGGAATGAATGATAGTTTAGGGTTTAGGGGATATTTATATCCCTTAAAGCCCATGGACCTAAGGCCCATTCTCATTTAACCCATCTCAATTAATCTAAGTTCATGATCCGCTCCTTACTCAATATTAAATAATTAGTAACGCGAAATCACTAAACATAACTTTCTTTATTCAATATTAAAATTTTAGGATGTTACACTCGCGGCTCGAAGCTCGCTCGAAAAAAGCTCGGAGAAAGCTTGCTTGAAATCGGCTCGATTGTAATCGAGCCGAGCCGAGCTCGACTCGATTTCTAAATGATCCGAAACTGAGCTAGCCCCAGCTCGACTCGAGCTCGCTCGATAGGCTCGAACTATTTTCTTTTAATTTATTATACACACACACACATATAATATATATATATATATATATATATATATATATATATATATATATATATATATATATATTATCTAGCCCAAATACTAAACATATGGGCTTCCTTTCTCAATTAGAGAAATCCAGCCCAATAAAATTATACAAAATACCACAACCCGATTCACCTTAACATCTCAAACTCACTAACGTTCTTATTCAACCCTAATCTTTTGAAGTCATCAACACAAGTCATCGCTACACCCCTGTTTCAGCACTGTTTCCCTCCTATCGAAGTCACAAACCCTAATTCGAAGTCACACAGTCATGCTTATAGACCCTAATTTGAAGTCACGAAGTCATAAACCCTAATTCGAAGTCACGCACTCATAGCCACACGCCTGTTTCCACGCTGTTTTCTGCTCAAGTAAGTTTTACTTTTTTTATTTTCTATATATCAAATTTCTGTGCTAGTAAATTTGTTTAGTTCATTAGAACAAGGATTACATTTTATATATGTGGGTTTTTATCAGGAAATTCGAGCAAAATCGAGCCGAGCTTGAGCTCACAATTTCAGCTCGATTGAGTATCGAGCTCGAGCTGGCCCTGGCTCGGGCTTGGCTCAGCTCGTGAACAGGCCTAAATAGGTCGGCTAACCCTAGGGTTTTGAATGCCTATAAAATAGGGTGCTATCCTGTCACATCACCGACCCCCTGAACATTTTCCCGATATACCGCACCTTTCACCCTAAAACAATGGCAAGTCGGTGCTTGTTCTGCAATGTGGAATTCTCTGGCATGGCAGAGTTCTTATGTCACTTAAGAGGCTGCGCGGCTCGTTTGGCGGTTTTCCCCTTCCAGCTCCGGCAGTCGCCGTTGCCCAACCTGCTCTGAAAGCCGTCGTTGCCCAACCTGTTCCGGCCGTTGTCGATACACAAAGTTAAATCTCTAAAGGTTATGCCTTTTAATCCGTGTCCGCTTCTACAAATGCTTTCATACAAGTCTTTTGATTTGCTATTAGATTCTATATTTGTCTCATTTGTAATTCCTGTTTTTAGTAACAATATAATAAGCATTTTGCAAATATAGTTGTTGGCTGTAAAGAGCAATGGCAAAGCACTCTAACCTTTGAGTTGAGATGATGGTTGACTCGATTTCGACTCCATTTCATATCCTAACTTTGTCCACTGGCCTAGTTGCTTGTAGCTAGGGTGTGAAAGCCTACGATCACGAGTTTGTTCGACGTATCAACCCTAATGTAGTATGTCGGTTGCAATATGCTTGAATTGTTGATGAGTATTACAATATTATTTTCTATAAATATGTTGTTTCAAACCAAATCAGTTGTAGCATCACTATAAGCCAATGTTACCGGTTGTTGATTGTAGAGAAGTTCGTTGATCTACACATAATTAAATCAAGTAAAAATGATGTTGGTATGTACAATATAGTTTGTGAATTAGCCGTGGAAGCATTATTATCGAAATTCATATTTTCGATAAAAAGGTTCATATTCATAATTTCTCATTCGGCCTAGAGGGTTCAAGAGTCAGGTTGTTAAATGCACAAGTTTATTTCCTTTCAAGTTTTTTTCTTCATCAAGTTTTTTTTTTCTTTTTAAAAGATGCCTCTCCATTCTAGTTCCAAAATTTGAATGGCTATACTTTTTTTTCTTTTCCAATGAGATGGAAATGAATATAACTTTAAAACTTGCATATATTAATGCTTTTATCACGTATGTAAAAAGTTTAAAAAACATTTGATATAAAAGTATTGATATAAAAAATTTATATATGTCAACTATGTTAAAAAAAAAAAGATGAAAACTTACAACTTAAAGCTTAAGAACACGTTATACTAATATCTTCCTCTGAACTCACGATATTGGATAAGACGCCATTCGAGGTTTGCTTGGCAAATCCTCTTAAACCTCATGCTTGTTGAAGAATTGGTCTACAAAAGAATTGTAAAATAAATTATGATCCAAACTTATAACCAGCATCCTTTAGTATCCCTAAAAGTATTGCTAATAACAAAATGGTCCGCTCAACAATGGGTTTGACATAAAAATGAAAAGTAAAAAAAAAAAACTACTTGAATTAACATAAGCATTTGACATTTCAAGAAACAAAAACAAACAATATATGAATATACATAAACATTTTGTATATTTAACAAACTTTCCATCAAATAACAAAAGTATGTTAACAAGCTTACAAGTTTCTACAGCACGGTGGTGGTGGCCGGAGGTGAGGTACAAGGTGTTTGTGTTTGCAATGTGTATTGATTAACCAGACCCAAAGGTGAAATAGTGAATGACTAAAGTGGTTTTGTAATTGAATCACACACATGGTACATATTAGAAGAAGACAAAAGGATAGTTTTGTAATTTACTCATCTAGTACAAAGTTTATGTTACGGATAAAGTCATAAAAAGTCACTGACTCACTCCACATCTTTCAAACTTTCTTTTATCTAATAGTTAATGATGCATTTAGGGGTGTGAGTGAGTCAAGAAAAGCCCGAGTTCACCTAGGCTTGGGCTAGGCTTGTTGTGACTTACGAAGGCTAGAGCTTGAGCTTTTTTTCTAAAGCTCGAGTCCCACTCGTAAGTTATATCTTTCAAGCTCGGATTGGACATTTTTATTACTTTATTGATTAATGTACATAAATTTTCTCTATATATTTTGAAAATAACCTTTAAGGAGCCTCGTCTCAATCTCGTTTAGTACCTTTGATATAACGTTTAATATACATTAATCCCGTGTATATTTTATTTATTATTTTATTAGTTTTGTTCGTTTTCTTATAAGATTTATATACTACTAATATATTTTTATATTTTAGGTTTTGGGTTTGAATTGTGGTGAAAAAAGGACGGAAAAGGAGCAAAAACAAGCCGAACCGGAGAACCGAAGGATCAGGAAACTAACCGGACCGGCTAGGCGCCCCCCCTTAACGCCGAAGCGCCGCGCGACCAGGGTGGCCAACCCCGCCGTGCGGCGCGGCGGCCCCTATGTCAGAACATTCTGGATTTTTACACCGTCTTACGTATTTTTGGACACCTGTTGCCTATTTAAATACCCCTAAACTCACCCTTAAACATGCCCTGAAGTTCCAGACGAATTTGATGAGTTCCGAGGCATCCGAAAGCAAATTTTGGCAGCTTTGGAGTTGAAGAATCATCTGGCGTTGCGCATATTAGTTGAAGGCGAAGAACACGGGTTTTATCTTTTATTTCTTTCATTTTCATTTATTTATCGCCATGAAGTCTTAAGTTGAAGGCAAACAACCTCAACTCCTCACTCTTCCTTATCACCGGGTGCGCCGCAAGCTTCCGTAAATACTTCTCCAACGCCACTCGCCTCTGCTCCACAAACTCCTGCTTCTGCATCACCTGACTCTCCACCACACTCTTATCGGGCCGCAACGGGATAAAATAACCTCGGTGTGAGTCCGCTAACCGGTCCGATAACGTCACGACGTCTCGAAACCGTCTCCGAACCGTAAACTCGGTTCCGCTATATTCAACTATATTCGTCCATGTAGTAATCAAATACGTCACAAACGAGTTACCACCAGGCACAAGCGAGTTCACCGGATCCTGTTCCTTCACTGGATCCGTGACGGAGATTTTTAGGTAATCGGATGACGTGGCACCGGAAACGGCACCGGCGCCGTTAGTTTGTTTTCTGTCAAACGATCCGAAGGACTTTAATGTTTTGATTTGACTTTGGGATTTATTTACGTTATGGTTTTTATGGTTTAGTAAAAGATTTATCTATAATTAATTGATGCACATGGATACTTAGGATTGTTCGATAAGTTTTATTCCATAGTTTTTCTTGATTATTGTTTGTCATATGATAGGATTGCTATTAGGTCAATTACTTCGTGTTTTTTATTATTTTATGATTGATGTCATGATAAGGTCATAGGAATAATATTGTCAAATAAACCTAAGTGTGCTGCTAACCTAAAATCAGTAAAGTGCTAGGTTATTAATAAGTCTTTACTATTTAATCTTGCTAGATTTAGTTCTTCGTAAGGAGTCCGTTTAGGGTTGACTATTTATTATTTTTTATCAAATCAATTAAGTATAGTAAATTGCCTTTGATTTCCGCGCTTTAAGGTAGGATTTCGTATAAAGGAACTAAATTATAAATAATTAGGTAACCGTAAGTGAACTTGATTTTTAATACTGGTGTGTGTTAAAACTTGTTAGAAATCCATAGGTGTCTCTTAAGAAGGGTTAGGGGTCCTGTTCGGGTTTTTCTTTTAAGTGTCTATTTTACGATCCCAGTCCATAACTAAATATTTTCCCAAGTCAATTCATTATTGAAATTTAGGGGAGTCTAACCTAGGTAGTTTTCTTAATATCATCTTATTTTCATAACAAACATTGCTTTCGTTTAAATTACTTGTTTTCGTAATTAGTTTTTTTAATTATAGTATTAAATTAGTATTTTCAATAAAAATCCCCCAAACAAATATAATTAATAAGTCATGTTTTGTAGTCGAGTCTAATTAGCTAATAAACGTAATTTAAAGAGTCTCGTGGGTTCGATATCCGGACTTACTTAGCTTTACTAGAGTCGATCGGTTCACTTGTCGGTTATTAGTTTAGTCGAGTTTTAGAGAGTCTAGAATATTATTTAGTGTTTATTTTTAGTTAATTTAGTTAATAAATTTTAAACTACTTCAAGCACATCAAGTTTTTGGCGCCGTTGCCGGGGACTCTTGGCAATTGCGTTATTAGCTTTGATTGGACCTACTTGCTACATATGTGCTACTTGTTTACGTTTTGTTTGAGTCGTAGAAGTCTAATTAAGTCTAGTTTGTTTTTAATTATTAGTTTGTTTCTATTATTTTCGTTCGCAAGTACCGCCGTTGAATTGTTTTGGACCTACTCCGTTGAAGTCCGAGGCAAGTTCATCATCGTCTGAAAAGCAACTGATCACCATAGATACTTCACCGAAATCATCACCCGCAAATTCACCACCACCAAGTCCTAGACCCTTCCCAATGGCCGAGAATAACCGCACCGTGTACCAGCAAGCTTTTGAGGGGTTCCATGGAGATCACTCACCTATTGTCGCTCCCGGCATTAATAACCCTAACTCGTGGTATATCCCATCCTACGTCATGACCAACATAACCCCACACCACCAATTCCATGGCCGTGAAGATGAAGATGCACCGGCACACATCAACCGTCTAACTCGTGTGTTCAAACGTTCAATTTGCAAGGTGCTAATGAGGATGCGATTTTCTTGCACTTGTTCCCGTTAACACTTTCGGGTCGTGCTGCCATTTGGCTCGATTCGCAACCTGCTGGAACATTCATCACATGGGAGGCTCTTCGCAATGCATTTCTCAAGAAGTACTTTCCACCTGCTAAGGCCTCTTGTCTTCGTGATCAAATCCACTCCTTCCACATGGAGCCGGATGAGGCGTATTTACAAGCTTGGGAGCGTTTTCAGAATCTGCTTTCCTGTTGTTTACAACATGGGCTCACACCTTGGGTCCTTGTTGAGAAGTTTTACAATGGGCTTACTTATGAGGCTGAAGTGAGGTTTGACACAGCTGCTGGGGGCAATCTGATGGACAAGAAGAATGTGACCGAATGTAACGAGATGTTTGAAAGTTTAGCGCAATCTGAGTACGCGAAGAAGCCATGAGGCGGGAATTCAAATCCCGTCACCAGTACATCCTCATCTGCTCGAGGTGTACACCAGATTAATCTGGATACTGGTATGGCTGCTGCTTTGGAGAATCTCACCTGAGAGATAAAAGAGTTAAAGGCTAATGTGGATAAGTGTGAGATGTGTAAGGGTGATCATGGTACGCTGGATTGTACGTTGATGAACAATCAAGATTTTGATTTTTTGGCTGGTCATAACAGGTTCCCTAATGCTTACAACAACAACAATCAGAACTGGAACAACTACAAGAATCAGAATTAGAATCAGAATCAAGGGCAAAGTAACTCAAATTGGCGTCCGGCTGGTGGGCCACCTGGTTTCCAAGCTCCCTATAACCGAAATCAGGGATAGTATAACAATGAAGGTTCCAATGGGTAAAGTTCGAATAATGTGCCAGATCTGAGTAAGAAGTTGGATGAAATAATGCAGCAAATCGTTACTAGAGATCAAGCCACTCAAAAGACCCTAGTTGAGCATGATCTGCTTTTCAAGAATCAACAATCAGCTATGCTAGACATGCAACGTACCATTGGTGATATTTTCCGACAATTGAATGAGAGACCCCCGGAACATTTTTCAGGTTCTATTCAGCAAAATCCGGCCGCTCAACTAAAGGCGATTACCACTCGTAGCGGCAATGTTTTGGGTCCGGAGGTAAGAAAGGGTGAAACTGAAGTCGAAGATGAGGAGGTGATGGATGAAAAGATCGAGATGGAAGTACCAGGAAAAGTGCAGAACACTGCACCAGTTGCACCGCCAGTAGTGAAGAAGCCGGTTGAAGTCCAGCCATCACCTTTGATTGATCACTCTCGTATCCCGTATCCCGCTCGCGCGAAACACCATAAATACACGCGGGAGTATGGGCATTTTCTTGATATGTTCCGATAGTTGAAAATTAATCTCCCGTTTATTGAAGCCCTCCAACACATGCCAAAGTACGCGAAATTTCTGAAAGACCTGTTGAAAAGGAAAGATAGGTTGGGGGAGGTGTCATCGATTCCCCTTACGGGAGATTGTTCGGCGGTAGTGTTGAATCGCGTGCCTAAGAAGTTGTCGGACCCGGGTGTGTTTACGATTCCGTGTTTGTTTGGTAGTGATGTGATGAGCCACGCATTGGCGGATTTGGGTGTAAGTATTAATTTGATGCCGTATTCTTTGTACGAGAAGTTGGAGTTAGGCGAGCTTACACCGACTCGCATGTCCTTATCGTTGGCCGATCGTTCGGTTAAGTACCCACGAGATATTGTCGAGAATTTGTTAGTGAAGGTGGATAAGTTTGTATTCCCGGTTGATTTTGTGGTGCTCGACATGGAGGCCGACGAGAAGGTTCCCATTATTCTTGGTTGTCCATTCTTATGTACCGAAAAAGCGCTTATCGATGTGTATGATGGGAAGATCACGCTTCGGGCTGGCGATAAGAATGTTACTTATGATGTCGCGAGGACGATGAAGCATCCGAGTGATCAAGATGATTTCAGTGGTCCATGCCACTCGGTTTATTTTATTAACTCTTTTATTGCATGTGTGGATAAATGCTTTGATTACATTTGTGGTACGGATCTCATGGGAAGTAATGGTTTAGTCGATTATGATGATTTGGGTGATGATGAGTCATGTGAGGACGATGCGGAGCGTGATGAGTTGGTTGGAATTTCGGGTTTGCCCGAGATTATAGAGGTGAATAAGATTAGTTGTGAGAATGAGGCGGGTCCCGTGGAGACACCCGCTCCGTTGGAATTGAAAGTACTCCCGTCACACTTGGAGTATGCGTATCTTGATGAGGGCTCGAACTTGCCCGTTATTGTGTCATCCAAGCTGACGGAAGAACAAAAGACGAAGCTAATTGAAGTGTTGAAACTACATAAAGGGGCGATTACATGGAGACTTTCCGATATTCAAGGTATTAGCCCCGCTTATTGCACGCACAGGATTTTAATGGAGGATGAGTACAAACCGGTGGTGCAACCACAAAGACGTCTCTATCCGAATATGCAAGAGGTAGTGAAGAAAGAGGTATTGAAGTTGATGGATGCTGGTACGACTATGGTGATGAATGAGAAGAATGAGCTTATCCCTTCGTGTACGGTTACCAGTTGGAGAGTATGTATTGATTATCGGTGTTTGAACGATGCCACCCGGAAGGACCATTTTTCGTTGCCGTTTACTGATCAGATGTTGGAACGTTTGGCAGGTCAGCAGTTTTATTGTTTTCTTGATGGTTTTTCGGGTTATTTTCAAATTCCCATTGCACCGGAAGACCAAGAGAAGACGACTTTTACATGTCCCTATGGCACGTTTGCATACCGCTGCATGCCGTTTGGACTATATAACGCTCCGGCTACCTTTCAACGTTGTATGGTGGCCATATTTCAAGATATGATAAAGACGTCCATGGAGGTGTTTATGGACGATTTTTCGGTTTACGGTAATTCTTTCGATCGGTGTTTGGCTAATCTGGAGAAGATGTTGAAGAGGTGTATTGAAACGAAGTTGATGTTAAATTTGGAGAAATGCCAATTTATGGTGACGGAAGGGATCGTGTTGGGTCATAAGATCTTGAGAGATGGTATTGAGGTGGATCGGGCAAAAATTGATACTATAAGTAGACTTCCTCCACCGACGAACGTGAAAGCGAGTAGGAGTTTCTTGGGCCATGCGGGGTTTTATCGGCAATTTATCAAAGACTTTTCAAAAATTACCCGCCCGATGACCCGACTCCTTGAGAAAGACGTACCGTTTGTTTTTTATGATGAATGTGTGAAGGCGTTCACGTTTTTGAAAGAAAAGCTCGTAAGTGCTCCCATTCTTTGTTCTCCCGATTGGAGTTTGTCGTTCGAGCTCATGTGTGATGCTAGTGATTATGCGGTTGGAGTGGTTTTGGGGCAAAGGCGAGATAAACATTTTCATCCCATCTATTATGATAGCAAGACGTTGAATGATGCCCAAGAGAACTACACCACCACCGAGAAGGAGCTTTTAGCCGTTGTTTTTGCATTTGATAAGTTCTACTTGTATCTCGTGCTTTCAAAGACCACCTTTTTTACCATCATGCAGCCTTGCGTTTTCTCTTTCAAAAGAAAGACGCGAAGCCTCGTCTTATACGGTGGATTCTTCTACTTTCCGAGTTTGACATCGAGATCAAAAATAAGAAGGGTGCGGAAAACGTAGCGGCCGATCATCTATCCCGTTTAGAGGACCCGAGGAGAGAAGGGTTGCGTGAGGAAGAGATTGGAGATACATTCCCTCTCGAGTCGATCGACTTTGTTGCGGCTGAGAAGCAAGGTATGCCATGGTTCACTGATTTTGCTAATTATTTGGCTAATGGTTTTATTTTTGAGGGTATGACTACGCAACAAAAGAGGAAGTTCTTCCAAGATGTGAATATGTATGTGTGGGATGACCCGTTTTTTTTCAAGATTGGTGGTGATAGGATTTTGAGGAGATGTGTGATGAAGAGGAAGGTTGGGATATTCTAAAGCATGTTCATGAAGGGTTGACTGGAGGTCATCATGGTGCGCATGCTACCGCGCATAAGGTGCTTTATAGTGGGTTCTATTGGCCGACAATTGTTAAAGATGCTGAAGAGTTTGTGAAGCTTTGTGATGCGTGCCAAAGAACTGGTAATATTTCGTCCAAGAATGAGATGCCTCAAAACCCAATACAAATTCTTGAAATATTTGATGTTTGAGGCATCAACTTTATGGAACCGTTTCCCACATCGAAGGGTAATAAGTATATTTTGGTGGCTATTGATTATGTGTCGATGTTGGTGGAAGCCCAAGCCTTGGCTACGAATGATGCATGATTGGTTGTGAGGTTTCTTAAGAAGTTGTTTACTCCTTTCGGTACTCCGAGAGCTATTATTAGTGATCGGGGCACCCATTTTTGCAATACCGTCTTGGAGAAAGCGTTGGCTCGTTATGGGGTTACTCATCGTACCTCTACTGCCTATCACACTCAAACGAATGGTCAAGTCGAGAATGTAAATAGAGGAGTGAAGAGGATTTTGGAGAAGATGGTTGGGGCTAGTTGGAAGGATTGGTCGGAGAAGTTAGATGATGCGTTATGGGCATTTCGAACCGCATACAAGACCCCGTTGGGTACTACGCCGTTTATGCTTGTTTATGGTAAGTCTTGTCATCTTCCGGTTGAGTTGGAGCATCGTGCTTATTGGGCATTGAAGACGGTGAATGTCAATCTTACCGCGGCCGCAAGGAAAAGGTACTTTCATATTCATGAGTTGGAAGAGCTTCGGGATGCGGCATATTCCCGATCGTTGAACATCAAAGAAAAGACGAAAGCTTTACATGATCGACGTTTGAAAGGCGGAAAGGAGTTCAAGAAAGGCGATAAGGTACTATTATTTAACTCTCGTTTGAAGTTGTTTGCAGGAAAGTTGAGCTCGAAGTGGTCAGGACCGTACTTGGTGAAAGAAGTTTTTCCGTATGGAGTGGTGGAGTTGGAGAATCCGGATAATGGAACGTCTTGGAAGGTGAACGGCCATCGCTTAAAGCACTATCTTGGAGGACCGGAGGAATCAATCGAGATGGAGGAAACTCCTCTCGATCCGTCGCACTAAAATGTCACACGTGGTTCTTGAGTGAAAACTCAAGTGTAGAGTTTGTATTTTATTTCTTATTTTTATTTTTATTTTTGTATTTGCGTCACTAACCTTGTCTTGTAGTTCGTTTTTATTTGAGTCATTTCGAGGAATCATTACCGACATCAGAAGAGGAATCGTCAAGGTATGGGGAGGCTCCAGGTAAGTCTTACATGTAGTAATCAGATCATGTTAACCGTAAATCACCTAATTTCTAAAAAAAGATAATAATAAAATAAAAAATAATATATATATATATATATATATATATATATATATATATACCCGGAGCGCCGCGCGACCGGGGGATCAGTGCCCGCCGCGCGGCGTGACGGGTTAAAATGCCAGAATTTATTTTATTTTATTTATTTAATATATTAAAACCAATTTTATTTCCATTTTTCAAATCCTTCTTCATCTTCTTCCCAAACCCACGAAAACCAACCATTCCACCACCAAATCCATCATTTTTTCACCATTTTTCACCAAATCAAACCTCAAAGTCATTAATATAACATTAAACAACCATAACCCACCAGTAATTTCCATCTATCCTTCATCATTCAAGCCACATTCACCACTTTAGTTCAAAATTTTTTATCTCTTAATTCTTGCATTTCAAGCTCTAAGGTATGATTTCTTGTCACCATTTGTACTTGATTTTGTATTTTTAGGCTTGTTTTGTTAGTTTTTCTTCGTAGTTTTTATAAACTAGTTTGTCGGGTTTTTGGAGACTTGTTAGTTTGTTGAAGTAAGTTTGTGGGTTTTGGTGACCAGCTTAAACTCAGTTAGAATATATATTTGTTTTGCCGGTTTGTGTCGGTTTGAAATTATTTGTTGCATTATTGGTTGCGGGTGGTTAGGTTTGGTATTCCAAAGTTACTAGTTTGTTGCGGGTGGGCCGGTTTGGGTATTACAAAGTGAAAATTTTGTTTATAGGTGTTTGTGATTTATTGAAGATTGAGATTTGAATGACATATTTTTATACAAAGTTTTAATCGTGATTTTCCTTTAACTTTATAACTCATTGTTCGGTTTTGGTGGCTCTTTTACTTAATTGGGACAATTAATGTGCCGGGTGAGGGTAGTGTACATTGAGTCATTTTTGTTTAGTCAGTTAATTAGTTAATTTTGTTTTGAAGTTTGGTAATCCGTTGAACTTTATTCGCTAAAAAATGGCAGCTCGTTCGTACTCAATCTACATTCGGACTAGTTTGGTCGTTTATTTTTTGTACCCAGATACTAATTTTCTCCCCTTGATTGCTTGTTTATTTGTGTTTTTCAGGATGTCCGGAGAAGGTTCGTCACATGGAGCAACTAAGCGAAGACGCGGTCCGGCACCGGGTCCACAGGTTGATGAGTCGGAAATGGAGGATGTGGTTGGAATAACAACAAAGCGAGTGATAAATTACAAGGAAAGGGCGGTACCGTTGAGGCGAAAGAGTAGGGATATGAGAGATTGTACATTACTTCGATTTGCAGAAGATTCGAAAGAATATGAGAAGTTGTATGATCTTATGGAGTTTGGATATGCTGATTTTCAAAACAATTAATTGGGATACCTTGAATGAGATTGGGCAAAGCGGTTGGATCGAAGAATTGTTGGGCCCCAAGTTTCGGGCAATGTTATGCTTTAGAGAACCCCAGTATAAAGAGTTAACGCTTGAATTTCTGTGCACGATTTGGTATAAAGAAGGTAATTTTGATCAACCCGACGCGGTTTCGTTTGTGTTGGGACGAAAGACATACGAGATGACGATGGCCGAGTTTTGGGTCGCGAGTGGTTTTTACACAGAAGATGAAGTTAATACGGTCGAGTTTCACACGAGTTTGCGAGGGGCGTTTCGAAATAAGAAGCCCTTTAGTTTGACCAGCACAGATTTGAGTACTTTTTGGGGAAAGATTGCGGTTTCTCCATTTTCAGGGAGTATGGTAGCATCGGACATTCGTGACCCGGTTTTGAGGTACATTCATAAAATTCTAAGTACTACTTTGGTTGGGTGAGGGTCAGGTGAGAATAAGGTAAATTGGTTGGATTTGTTCTGTTTATTGGTTATGGTTGAACAAAGGCCTGTTAATGTGGCGAGTGTTTTGGCTTTATCGTTTCGTCAAAATAGAAGGGGAGGTACACAAAAGAGATCAAAGCTAGATATGGGCCCCTATGTTACATTGTTGGCAAAGAATCTAAGTGTTTTTGAGAAATATAGATCGGAGTATCTGAAACAAGGGCGTTGAGTATATTGGTGTGAAAGAGTTGAGGTTGTCTGGGATTTTGAAGCCCTTTGATCCATTAGCATGGGAAGGGGCTCGTTTGGATCCTACAGAGCTTCCACCTCCTGATTCTGAGGTCGCCGCGGCGATGCGAGGTGAGTTGCCTCCCCAACATCAAAGGCCGTTACATAGACAATAGAGACCGGGAAGACAGTTTCCAGATCGAGAGCCCCGTCATGAGGTACATACTTTGGATTCTTTATATGACGGGATGGAGTCGGGATTTAACCACATGCGGGGTTACTTGAATGAGCAGTGTGATGGGATTAGACAGCTGATGAGGGACAGTCAACAGAGATAAGATGGGAATATGAGGCACTTGATGACTAGATTGCATATTGATCTGCCTGATTATTTGAGACAACCGCCTGTGTCAGGGCCCAGTGGGCCGAGTGGGTCGAGTTTCCCGGGAGGTTCGGGAAGCTATGGTTATGGTCATGGATGGTGCACCGTTTTATGGGCCGGGATCGCGTGAATTTGAGGAAGCTGAACTGTATCAAACATTCGAGCAGAGTGAGGAAGATGATGAAAACTAAGTGTGGGGACGTCCTAGCGAGCATGGGGAGTTGTATCTTTTTATGTTTTATTTTTCTTTTATGATGTTTTTATTTTTCGTTGGTCTGTATAATTATTATCTGAACTTGTATGGCTGGGAGGATGGGTTAGTGTGATGTTTTCCAAAACACCTAATTATACTTTATTTTCTAGATATTCTATTGTGTATTCATTTAGGTACGTCGAGTGAAGAGGCCGTGTCCGTTCAGAAATGAGAGAATGAGATAAATAATCATGGCGAGCGAATCAGTGAGGAGAGAATTCATGGCGACGAGACTGGCACTTTGACAGTCTTCCATACTACCAGCTAAGTCTTTTCCTTTTTACTTTGTTTTTATATTTTTAGTTTTTAATTTTTAGCTTTGTTTTGTTCTTATTTATTTTTGTATTTTTAGGTTTTATTTTGTTTATTTTTAAATTTTTTGAGTCGTGTTTCCGTCCTTGCATTGAGGACAATGCAAATTTTAAGTGTGGGGATAGGAACACATGTCTTTAACTTGTTTTGTCATCTTTATTTAAAAAAAAAAATTTTGAAAAATGTCCATTGATTTTGTTTCTTTTTGCGGTTAAATGGGAGATGAGGTTACTTATCGGGAATCGGTTTGTCAAACTACTAATAATAAGATATATATTAAAGAACACGCACTTAACTTGGGATGTGTCGGTAGGCTCAGCCTTAAGAATGAAAGGGCAGTTTATTAGTTGGTTTTTAAACGATAAATATGATTTTTAGTGGGAAACATGTTGAGTCTGTATAAAATACGAGATGAAAGGTTGGGCCATACTCAACCCTCATTTTTAGTTTGATTGTAGAAAATTATGAATTTTATAGAAATCTGAATACGCTATCATACGATGCTTGGGTAGGTTTAACATTAGAGTATGTCGTGTAGCCGGTGATATAGACTTAAAACTTACACTTCTAGTTTTAATGGTTAACACTTCATAGACGTATGATTTTATAGACTTAAATCCTGTATTGATGGGATGCCTCGGGTTCGGAGACCACGAGTTGTTTTGCGGTTGTTCATCTGGGTATCTTCGGATATTTAAATAAATAAAAGCTTTTAAGCATAAACCCGCAATTTACTACAATCATTACACTCACTTACATCAATTACAGTGAAGTAAAATCTTGATGATCCAGTGATCATCCCGTTGTTAGTCATATGTGGTCCTCTTACTTGCGTCCCATACCATTAAGAACAGGATCAACTAGAGACAAGACGTATGTAAACCGACAGATGGAAACTTGTAAAATCACGGGTAGTAATAGGTCCGAGGTGTTGCTTGATAACGGGGGTATGTCATGTAGTGGGGAACACTTTCTAGTTAGTTGAATAATTGAACCTTAATCGTATCTAATGGCTGCTTGGTAGACTTTGATGTTAAATTTAGGTGGATAAACAATATCCTTAATCGTCTTAGCTATTCATGAAAAATGTGCAACAATGTTTTAATCTGCTATCTATAAGGTTTAAGTCAAGTTGGGGTGGTTTGATCCAGTAAAATCTAAAATAAAAACGGGTCTTGACTGTGGGTTCCACTAGATTATATAATAATAATAATAATAATAATAATAATAATAATAATAATAATAATAATAATAATAATAATAATAATAATAATAGGCGGATCTTACTTGTCCCGGTAAAGACAAAGGCATGGGTTTAAGTGGACAACAATATCGGTGATCGCAGTTTTTGCGTGATTCTAAAATTTTAAGATAACCTATATGTTTGTGATACCGTATTTCTCCGATTCTAATCCCATTGCAATGAGACTTTTTTAGGGACGAAAAAAGGTTAAGTGTGAGGATATTTGATATAACGTTTAATATACATTAATCCCGTGTACATTTTATTTATTATTTTATTAGTTTTGTTCGTTTTCATACAAGATTTGTATACTACTAATATATTTTTATATTTTAGGCTTCGGGTTTGAATTGTGGTGAAAAGAGGACGAAAAAGGAGCAAAAAGAAGCCGAACCGGAGAACCGAAGGATTAGGAAACGAATCGGACCGGACCAGGAAGAGAACCGGACCGGCTAGGCGGGCTTCCCCCCCCCTCCAATGCCAGAGCGCCGCGCGACCGGGGTGGCCAAGCCCGCCGCGTGGCGCGGCGGCCCCTATGTCAGAACATTCTGGATTTTTACACCGTCTTACGTATTTTTGGACACCTGTTGCCTATTTAAAGACCCCTAAACTCACCCTTAAACATACCCTGAAGTTCCAGACGAATTTGGTGAGTTCCGAGACATCCGAGAGCAGATTTTGACAGCTTTGGAGTCAAAGAATCAGCGGGCGTTGCGCATATTAGTTGAAGGCGAAGAATACGGGTTTTATCTTTTATTTCTTTCGTTTTCGTTTATTTACCGCCATGAATTCTTATATGTTTTTTTTGCTTAAATTTAAGATGTTAGGCTAAATTGCATAAACTATCTAGGCTTATGATGAGCCGACTTTGATGTTTTGATTTGACTTTAGGATTTATTTATGTTATGGTTTTATGGTTTAGTAAAAGATTTATCTATAATTAATTGATGCACATGGATACTTGATTGTTCGATAAGTTTTATTCCATAGTTTTCCTTGATTATTGTTTGTCATATGATAGGATTGCTATTAGGTCAATTACTTCGTGTTTTTTTATTATTTTATGATTGATGTCATGATAAGGTCATAGGAATAATATTGTCAAATAAACCTAAGTGTGCTGCTAACCTAAAATCAGTAAAGTGCTAGGTTATTGATAAGTCTTTACTATTTAATCTTGCTAGATTTAGTTCTTCGTAAGGAGTCCGTCTAGGGTTGACTATTTATTATTTTTTATCAAATCAATTAAGTATAGTAAATTGCCTTTGATTTCCGCGCTTTAAGGTAGGATTTCGTATAAAGGAACTAAATTATAAATAATTAGGTGACCGTAAGTGAACTTGATTTTTAATACTGGTGTGCGTTAAAACTTGTTAGAAATCCATAGGTGTCTCTTGAGAAGGGTCGGGGGTCCTGTTCAGATTTTATTTTAAGTGTTTATTTTACGATCCCAGTCTATAACTAAATATTTTCCCGAGTCAATTCATTACTGAAATTTAGGGGAGTCTAGCCTGGGTAGTTTTCTTATTATCATTTTATTTTCATAACAAACTTTGCTTTCGTTTAAATTACTTGTTTTCGTAATTAGTTTTTTTAATTATAGTATTAAATTAGTGTTTTAAATAAAAATCCCCCAAACAAATATAATTAATAAGTCATGTTTTGTAGTCGAGTCTAATTAGCTAATAAACGCAATTTAATGAGTCTCGTGGATTCGATATCCAGATTTACTTAGCTTTACTAGAGTCGATCGTTCACTTGCCGGTTAGTAGTTTAGTCGAGTTTTAGAGAGTTTAGAATATTACTTAGTGTTTATTTTCAGTTAATTCAGTTAATAAATATTAAACTACTTCAAGCACATCAACCTTAGACGACCCAAAACTTGGCTCAAGGTCGGTTGTAAAGAGTTACTTATAGAAGTCCAAAAGAGGTAAAACTTAAAAATGTATAAGGTTCAGGCTCACTTCCAACTCGAAGAAGCTAGGGTTATCTCGAGCTTTTTATCGATCCGAACTCGAGGAACTAGTGAACAGTTCGGCTTATTTACACCCCTAAGAGTGATGATAAAAAAGAAAAGAAAAGAAAAAAAACCACACACGCACAAACCTACGAGCAAGAGCTATTTTAGTGCTATAGAAAGTATTACACATGGAAACAACTTACAAGTGAGGGGATTTTTCAAACTATATTATATTATTTGTTTTTCTTTAAATAAATATTTTTATTGTGAGAGATCATTAAATAGTGTGTCAGTGTTCGTTACATGGTGTGCCAACCTCGTATGTTCCATTACCCGAATATACAATGGTGCGCCACGTAAAGGTGCACAACCGAGTCAGATCCAGATCTATAATCTGTTTGGATTTGATTCGACTTGCCAGATTAAAATGGGCGTATATTGCTTGGAATCCGGTTACTGGGTTAGGGGATGAAACCAATTTTGACTTTGTTTGGCTCAATCTGAACCAACTTTCAAACCAATTCAGTTTGGCCCAAAAAACATTTTCATGCATCACTAGACAAATAAAACAATTAATACTTAAAACGAATGTCATCAAATTCCTTTGATAAAGTAACACAAAACATTCATTTCATACAACAATTAAACTCGTCAAAAAATATAAAAAAATCTCCTTCCCGAATACCACCACACCAGGCATAGCGCCTCCACCAAACACCACCGGTTGCCTTTCTCTGCCACTACCGCCACACGTGCTTTCGAGCTCATGTATAAACTATAGTTAACACTAAAAGCTATTATTATTTGTATACATGTTTTTAACATTATTAGACTAGACTATCACCACATTGTTGGGCCACGGGCCTGATCCAAGACCAAGGATACCGTGATTCAGACAGTCATACGATGTTTCGATGTTGTTGTCACGTACAAGAAAAATATTATGTGAGTATTTAGTAAAATAATGTTTCTACTTAACACGTAAATATTTGGAGATCATTAAATAATATTAATTATTTTGGTGGGCCGAAAATCCATTAAATAGAATTATAGAAGTCCAAAACTTAGGCCAGCTAATAGTTTGAAAATGCTTAAACAATATTTTATTATTTTTTATTTGTATGTCTCTACATTATATCTTTAACCCCTCAAGTTAACAATTACTTAAACTGTTACCCTCATAAACTTTAGTTACATCAATAATAATAATTTTAAGTAGAGTATAGATCAAGTTTCAGTTACATAAATTGTATTGTACAGTTTTTAAAGTCTAAAAGTACCCTAGTGCTAATTATTTTTTATAAATACTCTGGTTCATAATTTGTTGAGTAATAAGGTTGCAAAAGTCGTTAGACGCTTCCAAGTCGGTCGATTGAAGAGTTGCGAGTCTACACAGATTATTTGGGATAGGGCTGTAAACTAACCGAACGAACACGAACGAGGTTTTGTTCATGTTCGTTTGTTAAGGAAATAATGTGTTCACGAACACTTACTGAACGAGATTTTATGTTCGTGTTCATTCATTAAGGAAATGAATGTGCTCACGAACGGTTCAAGAATGCAAACGCACACAAATAAAATTGGTAGAACCTATAGATTGAGATCGATGTATTCATCAATGTGAATAATGAGAAAGGAAATGAAAACAATACAAAAACAATGTGAGAATATTGTTTCCTATTTTGTGTTATGAGTAATAACTTAAAGAACATAAAATGTTTAGATAATATAAATAAATGTACAAAAAAAACTTTATGAACAACGTATACAAACGAAGTGAAAGAATGTTCATAAACACACTATCCAACAAGCAGGGGCTCTGTTCGTGTTCGCTTCTTTAACTAGTGTCTAGTCTAACAATATTTTTTGTTCATGCCCGTTCATTTATTAAACGAACAAACATAAACGAACTTCCCACCGAACAGTTCACGAATTGTTAGTTGAACATTCAATTAGTTTACAGCCCTACTCGGGGAGTACTCGGGAATGGTAAAATATGAAGAAATTTGTTTTTTGGGAGATTATATCTATGAAAAATATTATAAGTTCACTAATATTTATAACAAAATAACTTATGTATGTATGCAATCTATTACCATAAAGAGCACGACCAATACGAGAAAACACAGCTTAATTCAACTGTTGTATTATAAATCCGATTATCAGCTTTACATACATGTAATTTATACCATTTTTGTGTGCCACCCTTAAATTGTGTAGAGAGAACTTCAAATTTTGGAAAATAGACCAGTATCAACTTAAAGGTGACATCTAACATGTCTAGACAATTTAAGTTCAACAATGCATGTGCCAAGTTATGGATGACTAGGAACAAATGCTAATAAAACATTAGGGGTTAAATTGGTACAAAGTTATAGTTTAAGGACCTAAATGAATTTACAATTTACGCTGCTACGCGGCTACAATATTCTATTTGGTGCATTTATTATCTGTCAATTTGTTGCACCCCTCATTTTCACGCGTTATTCAATTTGACCCCTTGTCTGTCTTACTGGAATTCAAGTGTTTTTTTCTGTTTTCCAAAGTTTATGACTTTTTTCTATTGGTTTTTTATTTTAATATTTTATTTTGGAATATAAATAATAATATCAGTCTACCTGATTCATTTTAAATATTGACAAACGTCTTAATTTATTTTATATCCATATATATTTATGGTTAATTTTAATTTTATCGTATTTTATATCTACGTATATTTATGGTTAATTTGCTTCGGCTCAGTTTAATAGGTGAACATGCAAGTTACAGTGGTAAAGTTTAGGCTTAGCTATAGTGGTGACTCCGGGATGATCGTGTTTAATACTTATAAAAGTTTTTAAAAAATCGCGAAAATTTAACCTAACAAGTGAAAAAACGATAGTGATCGGGTTCACCATGGGTCTCACTTATACTTTGCCCTGGTAACTTAATTGATAAGTTGAAATTTGTATACAAACCTATAAATTGTTTTTTTTTTTCTAACAAATGTTTGGAACCATTTCTAATAGTATCAAAATGAGCCTTTATGAGACTGGATGTTAGCTGTCTATACTGATTTTGATGCTTCAGAACTGACTCACCTAAAAGGAGAAAACTCACCACTGTAAAAAAAACTACTTTGAGTTAGGTTTCAAATATAAGACATTAAGATCTCAAATATTAACCATTGTTCTTATGTCATTGGATATTTAGATTATAAGGTCAACTACACATACCTATAGCTTTATAATGTTTATCACTATATCAATCACGTCATTTTTACCTAATGTCAAGCTTATGTAACTAAAATATTCATTGATAATTATAGAAATTATTAATATTCCCACTACCGATTTGTGTTAAGTCAACCATGGATATAAATATAATTACCAATTTATCATGCTCAAAACAACCTATTTTGAAAGTCATATTCAGGAAATATAACAAAAATAAGCATTATTTACATTATTTTCTTTTATTTAAAAATCTTTGTGAGATTTATTATTTATAAACAAGAATAATTGATTACGAATATACCCTTGTTATGGAACCATATATCCTGCACATATCGACACAAATATTAGTTTGCACTTTACAATATTTGAACATGTTCTACATCATACACGAACTGAATTATGGTGAAACAAACCTACATTAACTTCTTTAATCACATATTTATAATAATCGTCTCATTTTGTAAGACCGTACGTTGAGGAGAAACACCCATCATAGCCATGTCCGCCAAGCCCACTGCCTCATCCTCACGCCTCCTCATGCGTCCCTTTAGGCGCTACCGTGCTAACACCCAACCTCACCACGCCCATGTAACGCTCTATCAATACCACTTAACACCCTTCGTGTTGCCACCTGGTGTTGACTCCGACAAACGCCCCAAAGGCGTTTCTTCGCTACACCGTCAACCATGGGTAGTCAAAACTCTTCACCCTTAGACGTAGCTTTTTAGAGTTTTGCAAAAATGTAAGGTAGTCAAAACTCTTCTCAAAACTCTACAGCAATCATTACACAATTATTATTATTTTTAATTATCTAATAAGTATAAAAGAAAAGTTTGGTACCACAAGTCTTATTTTTGATTATTTTAGTTGGGTTTTCTTTGTTAAATAAATTAGAAATAAAGGTTGTTAACATAGTTTGATTTGCTTTGATGGTAAGAGGATTATGTTCCACATTTGTAGTCCTAGTTCAAGCCTTTCCACAAACAAAACTTATGCCTATTATTTCATTATATTTTTCCTTCATTTTTTAGTTTTTTACTTTTAAGGTGCTTTTATAATTACCAGCGGAAGAGTCCGTGCTTTGCGACGGGAAACGGAACAATAACGCACGTCAATGAAACCGACCAAATTGGTGTCGACTTACCAGCTCAATGCTTGGGACCGACAACGTCCAAGTTTTACCAACCTGCCCGGCGCGTTACACTGGGTGAAAAACTAGTTACATATAAACTGAAAACTAGTGATTAAATCGAAACAGAAGACAAGTGGGCAACAAGCTGTGGAACTGCGAAACTCAATCTTTTAAAAAACTACATTGGTTGATCTTTGAGTCATAAAATTACTATCCATGACCCACTGAATTCCACTAAGCAACTCTACAGTTCCAGACGCAAAAAAATAATAAATGTCGTTCATGTCAGTCGGCGGGGTCAATGTAATTTGGACGTTTCTAAAAACCCGGCCGGGTTTTACGGGCGGCGGTCAGACCGGACCGGTTGACCCGACGGGTGGACCGGTAAAACCCATTTTTTATAAAATCCAAAATGAAATGTGCATGCCAGGATTCAAACTTGGGTCATTTCAAATATAGAAGCTTTAATAATTACCCCATAAGCCAACCAACCAAACTTCATTGATGTCTTTATTGATCAAACATAAATCACATATATTTAAAAAACAATGTATAAAACATAAATAAACATTAAAGTTTGTTATTATTATTATTTTTGGTTATTATTATTTTTATATGTATATGAATTTTATATATATATGTAAATATATATTTAAATTATTTATGACGTCATCCAGGTCAAACACCGGTCTGTCCTTCCGGGTCGGTCAAACCTTTGACCGGGTAAAGAGTCCGGGTCGATGTCCAGGCCAGGTCTGAAAACATTGCTATAAAGCATTAACATGAAGGGCAGTCTTGTCTTTTGATAATATCTCCGCCTCTACCAATACCATTACATCAACCACGTTCTCACCGACATATAATAATAATAATATAATTTATGATATGTATGTATAAACCGGCCAGCCAGCTAATATTATACTAATAATACTCTCTCTCTGATCATCATACAACCAATTCATTCAATCGTCTCAAAATCAATGGATTAAACCTAACAATACTACTTCTTCTTCTTCTTCTTCTTCTTCAGGTAACACTTAGTTCTTCATTTCACACGTTTTCAGATTCTCACAGCAATTGTTTAACCTAATTTAGCTCTTAAACTTCGTAGATCTGTTTTAACTGTACGCGTATTAGCTTCGTCTATACTACTGAGTTCAAATCCGCTGTCAGTTGACTATAATCGGCCAATATTGAAACCCTAGGTATTCTATATGCTGTTAATATGCGATTACTGCTGATAATTAGCTTCGTGTATGTTATTGAGTACAAATCTATTGTAAAATGACTATAATCGGAGAATATTGAAGCCCTAGGTATTCTATATACTGTTAATTGCTATAGATTTTTCAATTTGTTGCGATTACTGTTGATTATTAGCTTCGTGTATGTTATTGAGTTCAAATCTGTTGTAAAATGACTGAAATCGGCGAATATTTAAACCCTAGATTGTTCGTTGTACTGTTAATTTGCGATTACTGTTGATAATTAGCTTCATGTTTGTTGTTGAGTTCAAATCTGTTGTAAAATGACTGAAATTGGCGAATATTAAAACCCTAGGTTGTTCATTGTGCTGTTAATTTGCGATTACTGTTGATAATTAGCTTTGTGTTTGTTGTTGAGTTCAAATTCGTTGTAAAATGATTGAAATCGGCGAATATTGAAACCCTAGGTTGTTCGGTGCTGTTAACTGTTATAGAGTATGATAGCTTTTGCGATTGCTGTTGAGTATTACGTGTTTAGTAACTGTTCATCGTATTTAAAGTTTTTTTGATTTGATGTTTCGTGTGGATGTCACTTTTAGTTAATAGGTAATTTGTGTTTCCTGTGTGTTCGTATGGTAGCGATTTGATTTTCCGATAATCGAGAATTGATACGGAGCATATGCTTAGTTTGAATCTATCAACTGTTCATTGTATTTTAAGTTGATTTAATTTTTTTTGTATAGATATCGCTTTCAGTTAATATTAATTTTCTTTTTTGTATGTTCATGTGCGCAGAGCTTTGATTTTTCGATAGCTGAGAGTTGATTTGAATATTTTTTATTTTTATTTTTTGTTATTTTTTTATGATTCATGTTTTAAGTTGTTATATTATAATGAGAAACTTTAATAGGCATCACCTGTTGAATTTGTCAACTGTTCATACTATTTAAAGTTGATTTGATTATTTGTGTATATATCACTTTCAGTTATTATCAGTTGTGTTATCTGTATGCTCATATGTGTATCGCTTTAGACTTTTGATAATCAAGTGTTGATTTGAGTTTGTTTGATCATTTTTCTCTCTTTCAGGTTTGAATTTGTTGAATTATAATGAGAAGCCCTAATAAGCATCACCAGCTCGATTTCTTCCTTTGTTTTCTGCTACTTGGCTGTGCAATTCATTCAATTCTAGCTGCTAATTACGCCCCTACCGATAGAATTTTTCTAGACTGTGGTGCAAGTAATGATTTATCTGATCAAGATGATAGAAAATGGACCTCCGATGCAAAATTCGCACCTACTGCAAATTCCATAGCTGCCGATGCAACCGTTCAAAAACCTGATGTTCCAGCAGTTCCTTACATGACAGCTCGTATTTTCACATCTGAATTCACCTACAGTTTCCCTGTAGGTCCTGGAAGAAAATTTGTTCGTCTTTACTTCTATCCAGCAGTTTATGCTAATATTAATGATACCTCCAAAGGTGTCTTCTCTGTTGTGTCTGGATCATATACTCTTTTGAAAAACTTCAGTGCATATGAAACCGCTAAGAATCTGAACTATGATTACATCTTGAAGGAATATTCTTTTAATGTTGATTCAGGGAGTTTGAATCTAACATTCACTCCTGCTCCGGGAACTCCCGGCTCATATGCATTTGTAAACGGGATTGAAATCGTTTCACATCCTGATATTTACGCGTCTAATGGAAACACCATGATGGTAGGTTTTGGCACAACATTTAATATCGACAACTCCACGGTTCTTGAAAAAGTTTATCGGTTAAACGTTGGCGGTCAGACTATTTCAGCATCGGGTGATACCGGGCTTTATAGACAGTGGCTAGGTGATGTACCTTATATATTTGGGGCGTCTGCTGGGGTTCCTGTTGCTACAGATCCAAACATCACAATCAGTTACCCTTCGGGTATGCATGATTATGTGGCACCGGCTGACGTGTACAAAACAGCCCGGTCAATGGGCCCGACCCCGGAAGTCAACTTGGGTTACAATCTAAGTTGGTACTTTGATGTCGACACGGGCTTTTCGTATCTGGTTAGGCTCCATTTCTGTGAAGTTGCTCCATTTATAACTAAGTCTAACCAACGGGTGTTTGAAGTTTTCATCAATAATCAAACTGCAGAGACCGAAGCTGATGTGATGCTTTGGGCAACGAAGAAAGAGGTTCCCGTGATTAAAGATTATGTTGTCGTTTTTTCTGGCAAGACTCCAAGGCAAGATCTATGGCTAGAATTGCATCCAAACACTGCACTGAAACCGCAATATTATGATGCGATCTTGAACGGTGTTGAGATATTCAAAATAAATGCGAGTGACGGTAATCTTGCGGGGTCACTTCCACAACCCGTACCAGTACAGCCAATCATTGACCCTAGTAGGGTATTGTCAAGAAAGTCAAGTAAGTCAAGCAAAACTGGGGTGATCGGTGGAGGTGTTGGTGGCGGTATTGCTGCTATTCTCATCATCGGTTTGCTTGTTTGCTTTTTAACTCGTAAAAGGAAGCAACGAAAGGATCCGAGCTCGAGTGATGGCCCGTCGGGCTGGCTCCCGCTCTCCTTATATGGAAACTCGCACTCTTCGGGCTCTACCGCCAAGACGGCCACCACTGGAAGCTATGCTTCTTCCCTTCCATCAAACTTATGCCGCCACTTTTCGTTTTCCGATATCAAAGCCGCCACCAATAACTTTGATGAATCTCTACTTCTCGGTGTGGGTGGATTTGGTAAAGTTTACAAAGGCGAAATAGATGGTGGGGCCACTAAAGTCGCTATAAAACGGGGCAACCCGTTATCCGACCAAGGTGTAAATGAATTTCAAACAGAAATCGAGATGCTTTCAAAGCTTCGTCACCGCCACCTCGTGTCGTTAATCGGTTACTGTGAAGACAATAACGAGATGATTTTGGTGTATGATTACATGGCTCACGGGACTCTTCGCGAACATCTTTACAAAACTCAAAACCAACCGTTACCATGGAAACAACGCCTCGAGATCTGTATTGGGGCGGCCCGCGGGCTTCATTACCTCCACACGGGTGCGAAACACACGATCATCCACCGTGATGTCAAAACAACCAACATTCTGCTAGACGAGAAATGGGTCGCTAAAGTTTCTGATTTCGGGCTGTCCAAAACAGGGCCTGCTTTGGATCATACCCACGTCAGCACCGTGGTGAAGGGTAGTTTCGGGTATTTAGATCCTGAATACTTTAGAAGGCAACAGTTGACCGATAAATCCGATGTTTACTCGTTTGGGGTGGTGCTTTTTGAGATATTATGTGCCCGGCCCGCTTTGAACCCGACACTACCTAAAGAGCAAGTGAGTTTAGCCGAATGGGCTCAACACTGTCACAAAAAGGGTATTCTTGACCAAATCATTGACCCATTTTTGAAAGGTAAAATCTCACCAGAGTGTTTTAAGAAAGTAGCGGAGACCGCTGTAAAGTGTGTGGCGGATCAGGGTATCGATCGCCCATCAATGGGCGATGTGTTGTGGAACCTTGAGTTTGCTTTGCAGCTTCAAGAGAGTGCAGAGGATAGTGGCGGCAAAGGGGCGTTGGATTTGGAATCCGGTGGTAGTGGTTATGAGGAAATGCCACTAAAGGGCAAAGCGGCAGATGGCGGCGGTGACTATGATGAGAATGTGACCGACTCTCGAAGCACGGGGATGTCTATGAGCATTGGTGGCCGGAGTCTCGCTAGTGAGGATTCGGATGGGTTAACCCCGAGTGCAGTTTTCTCGCAAATTATGAACCCGAAAGGCCGTTGAGACGTTTAAATTTAATGTCTTATGGTTTATAAATTGGTATGTTACTCTTTTCTTTTTACACACAAGGGTTTGATCATCTTGAAGGCTTTTTGTTTCTATTATTTTTATTTTTTTTCACTTTTGGGATATAATATGATATGAAATCTAATTAATATAAATTGTATTTATAAGTTTATGAGATGAGATGTTTACATATGTGTATATTAATATTAATGGTTGGCATGTAACATAAGTCAAATGCTTCCAATTGTTGCTAGTTGGATTAAGGTTGTAAAGTATTGTAATGATAGCTGTAGCTTGGGGGGGTAGAATAATTAGATTGACGAAAATGTCCCTCAACATGTTAGTGGTGGTCCATACTCCATATTATATCCACATCCACCAGTTGTTGATTTACTATTTATATATATTTTATTATTACTTGTGTTTGGTTAATCAAACTTTTAATGTTAGTTGTGATCATCCTATAGCCCACTTGTGGCTTAGTGGTAACAAGATTCTTCAGTAAAGATCCAAGTTTGATTCTCATTTAGTGTTATGTTGAATGGATATTGACAATGAAATATCTGAGCTAGGTCTTGCGAGATTGTTGGTTCGAATCCTGAGCCAACCTGGGTTTTAGTCTCACCGTGTGTTACGTCAAAGAGTTATATTCTTGTGACGGCACAACGACTGTTAAGTGGCGACCGGCGGTTTGGTTTCCCGGGGGATCACCGAAGCCAAACTCTGAAACCAGTTTGGGCACGACAATATAATCTGGTAAGAGTTGGGCAACGGAGCTCTCCAGATTAAAGGGTGCGATAGCCTAAACAAAAAAAAAAAAAAGTTGCCGTTCATAGGCATGCTTTGTCTTAATTTGGTATTATACATCATGCTATGTTATAGACATACCAATGCTTTAAAAGTAGACCGTGAGATGGTGTGTTATGGTTTAACTAGCAAAGCCTAGGTAATAGGTTTTAACTAACCAACCCTTAAGCATGTGCATTAAGAGTTAATTTTTCAAAGCAGATTTGATACCATAGGTTTTAAAGATAAAGGTTATACAAGTCTACGTTACATATGTGTTGAATTAAAAAATCAAAAAAAAAAAAAGGTCATGCATATGTGGAAACGGTTATGTGAGATCAACACAACAAACAAATCACAATTAAACATATTGAGCAAATTGACAAAGTATGTATGATTGGGACCACCATGCTTGATTTGCGGTTCAAGAGTTTGGTAGTTCAACATGTGTTTGAAACGAGCTTATAAGATAATTATTCCTATCATTCTTCTCTTTCGTCTTTGCCTTCACTTAGTTTTCTTTTTCGTCTTCATCTCGACCGATGAATATTAGGGTACTCGGCAAAGGACCTCTCCAAAAGAAATCGGTTTCATGAATCAAATCTCTAACATATGAATGAATAATTGCGTGCGTGTGTGTGATTGATTGGAGCATATTTGGGTACTTTGGTATGAATGGAACACTACCCTTACCAATTTGGCAAAACTTTTGGGTACATAGGTAATAAAAAAATAAGGTGTTCTCATTTGGTTAGATAATGTGAATCGAATAGTTTTACTTGTGTCCCTAGTAACCTTTAAAGAATCAACTTAAAACGATGGAATTGATAGAACAAATACTAGGAATATTTCTTGATAAATTCATTATCATCCAAGAATATAAGATATTTAATCACTCATTAAAGATAAGTATTTACATCGAATTGGTTGGCAAACGGATAATAAGATACGCCACTAACTTTTTTGAATAGCAAAACCAAAATGTTTGAAAGTCACACTCGTAGATTTGGCGGTTATAACGCTACTATTCATGACCAGTTGGACACGTGTTTGTTGTCAGACACGCTTTCTCATGTTTAGTCACTTCGCATGAAGAATCTTTCAATACAGTCTGACCCATCGTGAAAACACTATTCCCCAAGCCCTTGAGAAGGGAAACCCCATTAAGGTGGTGTTTGTTTTTCTTAGAACATCTGCAGGAGGCTTATGTCTGCGGGCGCGCAGACATAAACTTCTGAAAACTGTTTGTTTTTTTTTAAATAAGATCTGCAAACTAATTTTATGGTCTTAAAAAAGAAGCTATTGTTTAACTTATTCACACATCTTCACACTTCTTAACATCCTACCAACATCCAATGTCCAACACCACCACCATCCATCGTGCGCCGCCGCCACCCACCGTCCGCCACCGCCACCATCGTCCACCACCACCACCCACAGTCCGCCACCACCTCTGTCCATCACCGCCACCACCCACCGTCCGCCACAACCACCCACCATTACCACCACCATCCACCACCCACCACCACCACCACCCACCCGTTGGCCATAACCATTGTCCGCCACCACCACCTACCATCCGCTGCCAACACCGTCCACCACCCACCACCACCATCCATCACCACCACCCACCCGTCGGCCACAACCATCGTCCACTACCACCACCCACCGTCCGCCATCACCACCTACTATCCGCCACCAACACCGTCCACCACCCACCACCATCACCGTCCATCACCACCACCTACCGTCCGCCACCACCACCGTCCACCGCCCACCACCAACTATTTTACTAGTCTACAGACGTTAAATGACTACTATCTACTTTGATATGTATGATAGGTAACTAATTTTCAGCTTATGCAGACGATACTCAGTTTATAAAACAAACAGTATTATATTTTCAGATTGCAGACCTTCAGACCACATCTTCAGTTCCAGACATGCAATCAGATGAAATCAGATTGCAGACAGTTTTTGTCTTAAAAAACAAACAGCACCTCTCCACAATGTTTTTTCTTCTCTCCATCCAAAGACCAAAATGTCAGTTGGTCTAACTGTTAACCTTCTTTCCGGCAGATCGGTTAAGAAACTGGATTGGTAATTAAATGGTAGGATTGAATTTGATTGACGTAATGAACAAGTTTTTCACTAAAATTGGATTGGTGACCAATCTTTTAATATCGCAAGTAATATGTTTTTCTTTGTTGTAAACAAGTCAAGTCGACACACGAATCGTGCCCGAGGATGGTGCCATCCCATAAGCAGGTCCTACGAAAAAATAGCTCAACGTCAAAATGATAAAAAAACTTCACACCTTCCGTTCTTCATGCTTTTTCGATTTAAATTTTTTAAAACTCAGTACACATGATTTAGAACTCAGAAGTCAAATAATGCTTTTGACTTTATATTTTTATCAGAGCCGGCCTTATAAAACAAGTAACTTATGGGCATGATTTAATGAATTTGATTCTATATAAACGATTTATCTTTTGATGGAAGGAGTTAAAAAATGGGTCAATATATATATTTTTTCTTCTTCTATTTTCATGTTTCCATTTACCATTTCAACAATCAACAACGGTTCATTCGGTATTGTTTTTTTATTGGACTAATTGTCACCCACACGTCTTTTACGACCTCTATAAATGTTAAGTCGGCTAAAGAAGCATTACTAGCACACTATCTAGACATCACTAACACATCGTATGAGACATGCTACATGCATGAATAATCATACAGCTTAAATGACATGCTTGACACATAAATAATTGATGACTGAGCATGCTGTTTTCCACCGTGTCATCAAAAGGTTAAAATTTAGTTCTTTAAAAGAAAAGTTTTTTTTTACCGTACTAAGGTTCAAACCGAAAGACCCCCAACAATTATAAGGGTTAATAGAACGAATCACACTTTTGTATATGATATCAATGAACCAAACCCTTTTTTAACTCACGATTATGTAACTTCGGTCATAGACTCATAGGGATCAATTTCTAGTTGTATACTTGTATAGACGCATAGTTCATATTAAGTCTATCCTTACGATTGACCTGACACCCCGACACCCGTTACAGTCGTACATTCAATTCAAAGATTCACTGTTACGAAACCGTACATGCAATTTTCATCATAGTCCATTCCCATATGATGCACAGATTTAAAGATTGTTATACTTTAGCATAACCCTTGCAGTATATCAATGATTTTGACAAGAATTGTTATGTTAAAAGTTCTAATATAATCTAATGGTTTGTATACGTATAAACATGAATAGTCTTTATTAAGTTGGTAGCTTTAATAAAAAGCTAAAGACTTG
>NW_027503038.1:0-40145 GCF_021521415.1 Bidens hawaiensis | reverse complement strand
AAACAAGTTAAACGGGACAAATATGCTGTTCATAGATAGATATTTACTAAAATACTTTAGTTTTTGTAAATCATATTTGCAGGGCCGTCTCTAAAAATCGTTAAAATTTTTTGGGCCGAAAGTGAAAAATTTTTTGGGCCTTATATGAGTTGAGTAATTGGGCTTAAACTTTAAGAGTATATATATATATATATATATATATATATATTTCATAAATATATATATAATAAATATTTTAATAAAAATTCGGGGGGTGCCGGGCCGGGGGGCCTGCATATTTGACAGGCTAATTGCTGATAATTTTTTTTTAAATATTGAACAAAAAGTTTTCGGGTCAACTCGACCTGGCCCGGCCCATTTGCCACCTATATTACAGTAGGTTGTTCATAGATGGATTTTTTACTGAAATAGTTTAGTTTTTGTAAATCATATTTGCAGGGCTGTCTCCGAGAATCGTTAAATTTTTCTGGGCCAAAGGCGAAAAAAATTTGGGCCTTATACGAGTTGAGTAATTGGGCTTAAACAATAAGATTTTTTTTTCCATAAAAATATATATATACTATTTTAAAAAAGGTTCAGTGGCTGTTAGGGGGCCGTCACCCACCCGGCCCTCTGCATATTTGACAAACTAATTGCAGATAAAAAAAGGTTTAAAAAATATTGAACAAAAAGTTTCGGGTCAACTCGACCTGGCCCGGCCCATTTTGCCACCTATATTACAGTATCTTATTTTGAGGTTGCTATGCAGGATTTTTCAACAGGTTGGCTTGAATGTGATCCAGGCCCATATTTTAAGCCAGAAATGTTTGAGTTACCCAAAGAGATATCTCAAGTGGTATGTGTTAAATCACTTATTTAAAAAAAAAAAAAAAAACTATATGCAAATAATATAGGTAACTTGTTTTATTAAAACATTGCATATGCATGCAGCTACTATGGAAAGAAATAACAGTTTTACCAGTGCAGTGGCATGCATTATGCCTTGGTTTATTTGCATCGGTTATAGCACCATTCGGAGGCTTTTTCGCAAGCGGGTTCAGAACGAGCGTTTAAAATTAAGGTGTGTGTCGGTTTTCATCGTATAATCTAAAAAAATCATTTTGTGTATTAATATGGTGTTAATTTTTTTTAAGGATTTTGGTGGCAGTATTCCGGGACATGGTGGATTTACTGACCGAATGGACTGTCAGGTAATGTAGTTAGTTACGAGTGAGTCATATTTTATTTCAAACAGGTTGAGATTAAAATATAGATAACGCATAACTGGTTTTTTTTTTTTTTTAAATAATGCTTGCAGATGGTAATGGCTGTTTTTGCTTACATCTACCATCAGTCTTTTGTTTATTCCACAATATTATCCGGTTGAGATATCCTTTTCGAACAGGTATGTTATTTTTCGTGTGTAGATCCTACTTGAATTACTCATTTAATATTTTCATTTGCGAGTTCCGCTTAGTTATGTCAAAAGAAAGAAAAAATATATATGATTTTAATTTGTAAGTCGGAATGTTTTTTTTTTTTTTGGGGGGGGGGGGGTAAAGTTAAAAAATACCACCGCTTGAATATGTAATATTTCTAAAGTTTCAAAAACAAAGAAATAGCGATACAGGAAACGAGTCAAACAGGTTGAAATTGTCATGCATAATCTGTTTAACAGACGGAAACACAAAAATGAAATTTTTTATGCATAAAACGTCCGAAATCATATTATCAAAAATTAATATAACTTTTATATGTAATCATATATAACACTAACACTAAACACTTGCAATGAATTAAGACAAAAGTGTTGATGTTACCCAATATCAATAATTAATACCAACTAGCATGACCGACCCCTTATTTAAAAAAGCGCGCCTTATGCGAGCCATCACTCCAACAAATCCAACAATGTGACTATGTGAGGCGCAATGTAAATACTTGCGCCTCGCGTACATATGTGCTTTTTAAAACCAATACTGACCCATAGGCCTGTAAATGCACTGACAGTTTGGTGAACTGTTCGTGAACCGTTTGATGGGAAGTTCATTTATGTTCGTTTATTTAATAAACGAACAAACATGAGCAAAAAATTTGTGTTCGTTTAATTAAAAGAATGAACATGAACACATGTTTCGTTCTTTCATTTATTTTCATGATTCGTTTATCTCCGTTTATTTATCTAGAAAATGATTAAATATTATCTGGATAAGTCATCTACTTAAATGTTTTATGATTGTTAATTTGTGTTCATTTAAGTTTTTCATTTATATTCGTTTATGCTTGTTTGTGTTCATTTATATTTGTTCATATATATAAACAAACACAAATGTTCATTTTTAAATAAACGTACATGAACATAAATTTTTGTTCAATTAAGTGTTCGTGTTTGTTTAAAATTTAATGAACGAACACGAACATGCTCTTGTTTGTGTTCTTTCAATTCATTTACCGGCTTTCAATATTCACATTGATGAATACATTCATCAGTCTCAATCTCTAGGCTCTGCCAATTTCATTTGTGTTCGTGAACCGTTCTTGAACACATTATCTCCTTAACAAACGAACATGAACAAGGCCTTGTTCGTGTTCGTTAATCCTGTGTAATGGATTTTATTGTTAACTTAATATTAATATACCAATAATGTTTTTATGCAATAGATATTAAGAAGTCTTAATTTGGAGGATCAAGAGTTACTTGTCACAAAACTGAAGGAAGTAATAGATGCAAGAAACCTCCAACACTAGTTACTATATTTGTTATATGAAGCATCAACTCAACAAACAATTTATTTATACATTAATAGTTATTACTATTTGTTCATTCTTTTATTAATTTTTTATCTTTTATTATAGATTTGTAATTGGTGTAGATTGCAACATTGTTACACCCTAATCATGTTTAGGGTCACATTAAAACTTTTATATATTGTCACAATTATATTATTTTAAGATAATGTTGGTAATTGAAAAGCTAGAACAATTAATGATATGTTTTAAATGTTTTAATTAATACTCTTTTCAAGAAAACTGTGTTTTAGTAAGGTTTTCGAATCGATCAATGTAATGTTTTAAGGTCGTATCGAGTCTATACGACAGATTGGTCGATTGAGAGTTTAAATTTCCGACACGAAATTTATGTATAAGTTATTGTTTATATTTATATATAAAAAAAGGTATGACACATCATTATAAAATGGAACATTGGATTTTAATAATCCGAACTTTGTCATATTGGTCGGCTTAAGTAAAACTTTAAAATTGTATTACAACAGTCCCAAGTTTCTAACTATTAGCCACCAACGAGCTTTTCATTAATAGGGTTAGATTCCGTTAGGTTTTGATGATGTGGATTATGATGACATGTACGATGATGTGGCAAAAATAGTGGTGTGGACTACTTATGTGGTAAAAAATAATTTTAAACTACAATCAAAATTTTCTAACCAAAATAAACGCACCGAATCATTTTTTTAACAGAATTAAACTAACCGAACTACTTTTCTAACAAAAATAAATGTACAAACCCACTTTTTTTAACAAAAATCAACAAACCGACCCTTTTTTTTTAACAAAACTAAACGAACCGAAGCACCTTTTTTTATAACAAAAATCAACGAACCGAGAAACACTTTTTTTGTTTAACATAAATCAACAAACTAAACCACTTTTTTAACAAAAATCAACAAACCGGACGTGTTTCGTGACAGATTCCTCTTTGCCGTCCAACAGATTCATTGTAAGTAATGATATTGTTACTATTATAATAAGTTACACTTACAAAATCTTAAAATTAAAATACTTGTTTGATTCATAAAACAGTATCTATCATTTTTTTTTTGAACGGCCAACTAAGTAACTCCGGGTATCCCGTACGCGGCCTCCATTGGCTAAAGGTAGCCCGAGCCGGCCACTACTCCGGACGGACGGAGCCCCTAGCGGTCCACCTGTTGAGGGATTCACCGGATAAAACCCGACCCCCACGCCCGCCAAACGGCATGACAGCGAGGAGCCGGTAAAACCGGGTGAGATCAGGACTCGAACCCTGGAAAGCCAGGGTCATCCCTTATATCTCCCATATAAGTTAGTGGTAATTAGGTTTGATCCCCCTACCTCTCACTTGTAAAGTAAGTGCTCTACCATTGAGCCACAACCAACTTATAAAACAATATCTATCATAAGTTAAATAATCCATTCATAATGGTTAAAAATTTAAAATTGTTTCTCTTGAAACATGATGTATCCAAAGTTTAAATTCTATGATTTTGTCACAACTAGGCTTTTAACTTAGACAATAAATACAGTTTTTTAATTCTTTGTGATTGTCAAAAAACAACTTTCATTGTAATAATCTAATTTTCTTATATAAGTATTTGGGGATCAATGTTTCATTGATAAAAACATAAAATGGCTATGGTTGTTCCCGAGTTTTCGGTTTACATCATCGCTATCATACTCTCTTTACAACTTTGTGGTAAGTTATAGTGATGAGCAAATAGTACTGGATATCGATATCAATTCGGTACCAATTTTTTGAGGTTTAGGAATCAATACGGTTCAGTACCTTTATCTTTCCAAAATTTTACCTTAAGTACTGGTACTGTGATAAATATTTTCGGTACTGGTATCCGTATTTAAGGATTTTCGATACCGGTATTTTCCATACATGTACCAATATCGAGCTCATCCTTAGTAGTTACATGTTTTCACAAACACATAACTTTCTTTTGACTTAGTTTAATAGTTTCAATATTGTTGTGAACCTGTTCACAATAATAAAAATTTAAAGTGTCCAAAATATAGCAACATTGTTACCATTTAGTGATTATTGTTTTCTTCCATCATAAATCAATCATCATAATTCAAAACAAATTTAGAAAACTGAAATAACATAAACACATGTATCTATTATTTTGTGATTTTGTGATACAATTCATTATTTGTAGCCTAGTGGTAAAAGGTTTTGATTATCCAGCGGAGATTCAAGTTTGATCATCACTTGTATCACTTTTGATGAATTATGGGCTTTTGGCAGTGAATGATATGAGCTACGCCTTGGGCAAGGCTGTCATGTCGAATCCCGAGCCCATCAGGGTTTTCGTCCCACCGTGTGTTATGCTCTTGTGACGGCACAACGACTTAAGCCTATTATCTTCCTGTTAATTGTTAAATTACATGGATAGTTAGAAACTGTTTTTCTATTAACTCGTCTTTTGTTTTTTGGAAATCCTCTGCGTCTTATCGTCTATGTTAGCTTTTATATTTTATATATAAAAGTTTAGACCCTGAAACAAAACCAGAACCAAACCGCCGGTAACGGTTCGGCTTGGTTATAAATTTAAGGAATATTGGTTTTTATTAATCTCAATTATCGTCTTTTGGTCACTGCCGGTCCCAACTAATGAATTGGCTATCCACGGTCCCAACTTTTAACGTATTTGTTCCTAACGGTCCGCGACTAACAGAATCCTGACACTGTTAGTTGCAGGTCGCCGAAAAAACGTTTTTGGCCGGAAAACTCACATTTTTTTCCCGAAAACTCAAAATTTTCGTCCCAAATATCTTGGTAACTTTGTATAGGACCAGTTGAAACTTTTTTCTAGTAAAAGCCCCACTTATTGAGGTTGCTGGAACCCCTAAAACATCGTTGGAATTGGTTGATGGTGCTCAAGTGGTGGTTGGTTGACGGTGAGTCAATTGGTGGTGGTGGCAGCGTTCGGGTGGTGTTTTCCAACAAAAAATATGACTTTTCTGGCCAAAAACGTTTTTCCGTTGACTTGTAACTAACGGTTTGGTTTACGGTTTAACCTAAAAACCAGCCAAATCATACTGTGAACACCCCTAATGTTCATGATCGTCAGTTAAACTAGTTTCATAATTTATGTGTCTTTTTATTTTCATAATAAATCTTATACATTGCTACTTAATGATCTAGTGTGATACTATGGTATGCATTTTTATTGTAGATGGAAAGGTGATGATGGAATACATTGGAGCAACCGGAAAACCGGTTACTTTCGACGAGGTTCCAATCGAAGACGGCGTCGATTTTCACTTTATTCTCAGTTTCGCAATAGACGCCGATGACGCTGGAAACCCCCAAAACGGCATTTTCAAGCCGTACTGGTCCTCGGGCTTAACCGCGGACTCAGTCCTAGCAATAAAATCAAAACACCCTAATGTAAAAGCACTAGCAAGCCTCTCGGGTTGGAGTCTCGGGTACACCACACTCCGTTGGTACAACCCGAAAAACAACGAGTTATGGGTCTCAAACGCGTTCACTTCGCTCAAAAAAATAATCGAAACATATCACCTAGACGGAATTGATATTGACTACGAGAATTTCCCAAAACATAACGAGAGTTTTAGTTATTGCATCGGCAAACTCATCACTTACTTAAGAAATCAAAGTGTAATAACCGTCGCAACGATTGCACCATACCGATTAACAACTATACCTTATATACAACTATTTAACACGTATGGCAATGTGATCGATTACGTTAATCATCAGTTTTATACGGATAAAGTACGAACAACGAAAGCGTACATAGAGGATTTTCAACTAAGGACGACACAGTTTGACAAGGAGAAGGTGTTGCCGAGCTATGAAATCGACGGTAGAGGCATTCAGGGGGACGCGTTTTTTGACGCGTTACGAATTTTGGTGGAAAATGGATTTGATATCAATGGAATAATGTTGTATTCTGCTGATGCATCTGCTTATACTAATTCTACTAGCAAGTTTTATTATGAGCAAAAATCACAAGAGTTCTTGTTGAATTTATGATATCATTTAAGTTTTTATATATTTGTTTGTATGTGACTATGTTCATTTAAATATATTATGTAACATGATTATGTATCCCAGTAAAAGAATACACATCTCATTGGTGCACTATATATGGTATACTAGGCTTGCTTAAGGTATACTATTTGTTAATAGGTTATGTTATCAGCTTTCAGTCTTAAGTTATTATTAGAGTAGGAAATACTTGTAGCAACCCACCCCGGAAGAGTTAAGTGTCATTATCATAGATATCAAAACATAAGACATTATTCCGTAAGTTTAACGTTAATAGTACAAAGTCTTAGGGTTTATTTATTACACTTTTAATAGTTTTTACTAAATTTTACTTGTTTTAGTTTCATATTTTTATTTATAGGTTTCAAGAAACAACAAGATAAAACGATTAACATTTTTTCAAGTTTCATGCTATTTATATATGTTATTATTTTCATTATTGTTGTTTTTATTTTAATTGTGTTAAGTATAACTAGTGTGTTCCAATCGCGCGTTGCGCTGGGAACTCGGTAACGGGCTCGAGTTTTAAATGCAAATAAAAAAACACATCATAGCGAGTATCACTTCTACTGCACTCACTATATACTTACAAAAAAATATTCTATTACAAACACAATTTCGTTTTCGACAAAACTTATATACTTTATTGTCAAAGCACATTCGTTTTAACGTCACGACATAGATGGAATAAACATGTCGTAACGACATACTAAAAAAGTTAATAAAAAAAACTTTGTATGGTGGTTATTAAAAAAAATCAGTAAATTAAATATACATATATAATAACAAATTATGAAACATATTAAAATTATAAATATTTTAGGGGCAAAATTAAACTAAGTTTAGCAAAAAAGAATATTTAAAATTAAATTAAAACAGTTTATAACTTTGAAAGGCTAATATAAAATAACTTAAAAAAACTAAAAAGTGTAAAAACTTAAAATTAACTATAGCATTCTATGTTTCCTTTAATATATGTAGTATAATAGATAGATCATAGAAGATAAAAGAAACAATAATTATAGTAAGAAAATAAATATGAAGAATAACATGAGTTCACATTGTAACTAACTTAATTTATATTTGAAATATTCTTTTTAAGGTAATAAATATCATCTCAAGAATAAATGTGCTCTCATGCAAGACAAAATAAAACATAGAGATTGGGTGGGCCTTCGGACGCACGGCAAATTATTAAAAAAAATAATAAAAAAAAATAATAACCTAACTTTTTATTATATATATACAATGCCAAATGGTTCAAAAGGAGGTTAGGGGCTTGACAATAATATTATTTTGATGGCAGCAGCAGTTTTATTGGGACGGCTGCTGTTCAAGGTTTGGAGGCATCGAAATAGAGTTTATGAGAGGCTGTTGACACAAAATAATTGTGTGAGCAAGAGATCGAAGATTTGGAGCGTTAAACCGATCGCGTAACCATTGTTATTTGCTATCGGAATTAACTATGTTTCGTTTATGATTATGAGTAGCTAAATAAATTGAACTATCTATTGTATTCTGTAGAACAATGATTGATTCACGAGTGTTTTGGGTTGATTAATGAGCATATGATTGGATTTTTATTGTAAAGTTTATATTTTTATGATTTTTTGTGAATGTTATTGTGATTGTATGTGAAATGATGACTCGTGTGACATTATTTTGCATGAATTAGTTCCGTATCTCTTAGGGTTGCTTGTTAAACCGTTACCTTTGTGGTTTTGGTTGTTTTTATGGTCATGGTAAGCCATAGGATTTGTTGTCTAGTTGCGTTTATCCCGGTAGTTCACCTTCTTTTAATTGGACCAAGACATCATGAGTCGCTTATTTTGTTGCTTATTTTGTTGACCTAGTTAGTTTAGTTAACTGTTGTGAGACCTCGATTGATTGTCTAGTTTTGATTACGTTAATTTGTTAAACGAGTTATATATAACCCTTAAAACTGAATTACCCTCTAATTCCTTAAGAATGCGATCTTGACATAGGATCTAATAAAACGAACGTAGCACTTAATTATGTATACAAAATCACAAACCAAAGTATATAATATATATTTACATTCCTATTCCCTCATAAACCATAAGGTACCATCAAGCTTCATACATAAAAAAAATGACAATTATTCATTTTGTGCTTTGAAAATCGCCGGTCTTACCACCATCACCGTCGTCGGAAACCTTCTTGAAACTCTCTTTGAGAGACTCGACGTCGCCTTTGCCCGTTGTTGCTTCCATGACACCATCTTTCGCCTTATCCACCGTCTGGCTAAGGACTCCTTCATTCGCCTTTTCTTCCAACCTTTTGAATTCTTCTAAAGTCGAAGGTGCTCTCTCATGGTTTTCGTGGCTTGCTTTCGTGGCTGTATCCCTAAATACAGGGTGGTGGAATTTAATACAAATGATCAACTAGTAGGATTGTTTACATAAAATAATTTCAGACATAGATGTTTTGGAATACATATGGATTAGTCACGCAAAATTTGCTTATGAAAATAAGGTTAGATGGACGGTAAGTCGCTAATTAATTAGCGAACCAAGGATTTTGGTTAGATGGAGCTAAACGTAGAATAGAGGTCCAGATTGAGGTCAGACGACTGTTTTGACCAAAAAAAATTAAAAGTTTAGACGTCTGTTTTGGCAACAAAAAGAATCTAAAAGTTTGACCATTTATATCTAGAACGACAGTCTCGAGAATGATTGTCCAAATATTTGGTGAACAACTATTCTAACCTAGAGTTTATGAAGTTTTGACCCTATTATAGGTCAGAAGACGACTGTTTTGACAAAAATAAATAAATAAATAAAAGTTTAGACGACTTTTTTTTTTGACAAAAAAAACTTTTAGACCATCTATGGCCAGAACAACCGTCTAAAGAACGACTATCCAAATATTTGGTAAACGACCGTTCTAACCTATAGTTTTTAAAGTTTGACCCTATTATAGGTTTTAATCAAGATTATATATAATCGTAAAACAGATTTGACCATTTATGGCCAGAACGACAATATAAAGAACGGCTATGTGAATATTTGGTAAACGAATATTCCGACCTATAGTTTTCGAAGTTTGACCCTATTATAGGTTTTAATCAAACGAAAATATAATCATAAAACAGAAAAAGATACACCGTCTGTCTCACATGTAATCTTACACCGTTTTGGCCAAACAATTCTAAAGTACGACCGTCTATAGTCAAAACGATAGATCGTTCGGATACTAGCCAAACGACTGTTCTAATCAGTAGTTTTCAAAGTTTGACCTATGACAGAAAGATCGTCCGGATATTACATATAATCTTACACCGTTTCAAATGGACACCAAACGGGTGTCCAGATAAAGTTTAGATAACCGTTATAACAAAAATAAAATACAAAAGTTTGATTGTCTATGATCAAAATGACCACTCGAGCATGACAAAACAACTGTTCTGACCAATAATTTCCAGTTTGATCAAAATGGCCATGCGAGTATTTTGTAAACGGTCGTTTATGGTGTGAAATTAGACGGAATGGTGTACCTATAGAAGAAAAATATAAACGTGTTAATAAGTATCTATAATATGAAAAAATATGTTCAATTCCGAATAGAACGACAATTACCTTGCAAAAAAGAAAAGGCGGTGGCGCGGTGAAGTAAGGCGTAGCAGCCGGTGGCCGAACCGAGGAGGTGTAGAGAAGGTTGCGACGTCCCACGCCGGAGAAGTGAGGTAACACCGGTGGTCGCATTATTATTATTATTATTTATAGAAGCTTCAAAAGGTGAAGATATCATTAAGAGGAGTGGGCAGCTGACACGTCACCTTTGTTAAACCATGTGTATAACCCTCTTTGGCTACACGTAGCAGTTACATATTCATGTTCACACTGGAAAAGTGAGCATATTATTCATATTATCATTTATGATTTATCCCTTCAAAATTGCTATGTTAATCATATTTATAAGGTATGATATATTATATTGAGAAAAGTTAAAATATAAGGGGAGATGGAAATAAAAAATATAAGAAAGATTTGTTATTATATAAAAAATTCTTTAAAAATAATAAAAAAATCATAAATTAATATATGAATAAAAAGCTAAAAGCCTAAAATGTTTCCGGCATCATTCCCTAAAAAAAACAAAAAAAAAATGACGAAAAGACACAATGCCGAGATCAAAAGCACAATGACGAAATGAACAAAAGACACAATTATAACTAAAAAAAGACACAATAGATCACAAATTATAACACAATGCCGAACAAAATATAGCACAATGTGAGTAATATAGCACAATATAATGAAAAAGACATAATCAATGACGAAAATAAACCAAAAACACAATGATAAACAAAAAGACACGACTTTTTTCACACATCATTGTTGTTTTTTTTAGAACGAGAAAGTCGTTGGAAACATTTTTGTGTTTTTACTTTTTTTTTTTCGTTTTTTTTATTAAATTTCGAGTTATGATTTTTTTAAAATTCTTTTAGGGTATTTTTTTTTGTGTGGCTTCTTATCTTTCTCATTTTTGTTTCCCTTTATAGAATAATTTGATCCATGTTAGATTATATTAAAATTTTGTTACGAAACCTTTTTTTTATGTAACAAAAAAATTATAATCTTTGCTGGAAGGCATACAAATTGAAATGTTGTAAGTTGTAACTTGTAAGCGGTGAAGATGATAAGTTTGATCTTTTATTTGATAATAGATTGTTGTGAGTTTAAATATTTTCGTTTTGCTTGTTAAAATGTAAGTGTAAGTTAAAACTAAAAACTAAAAACCTTGACATGTTAAGTTTTGTAAATTCTTATGTTAAAATTGATAAAATCAACTCTCAAAATCATCATAATGGTAACACCCCAAACTTGTAGATGTATTGTATTGTTTATGGAATGCCTTGGGCTTGTGTTATAAATTATAGAAGTTTACCTGCCATGTTGAATGAAGTTATATTCTATATTGTTATAGTTAAGTAAACATAAAGCTCATAAAAAAGTACGTAGTGACGAAGCTTGGACGAAGATGTTGAGGGGGCTGGACGAATATACACATTAAAAAAAGCTGTAAACGGAGGGGGCCGGGATCAAATTTTCGATTGAAAACGGGTAAATTTACACCACGTATAAAAAATGTCGAACAACAATCGGTAAATTTACAATATTGTGCGAAAAACGGAGGGGACCGGAGCCACCCCTGGCCCCAACTATCCTTCGCCACTAAGTATGAGGGTGTTATTGGTTACTTAGGGGGATATAAAGGTTGTTTGAATTGAAAGTTTAGCAGATTGTTTATAAGATAGACATGTTTAAAGATGAGAAATCTCTACACTTATGTAGGAGTTTATGTGTGTTGTTACAGAGAAACAATGAAAGTTGCAAGATAATGAAAGGAGACATCAAAGGGGCACCACCCATGTGGGATTTGTAAGGCAACACCCTTGACATGATCCAAGTAGTTGATCCTCATTTGAAAGTAAGTATAAGTGCGAAGTTACTACTAGTGGTAATTTAACTATTTATTACCAATGGTAACTAAAATATATATCAATTTAGCCTATCAGTGACAAGTCTGATTAGTGGTTACAACAACCAGGGCCGGCTCCGCGAAAGGAAAACAAATATATTAAACATGAGAGTAGAATTCACAACCTTTAAGTTGGGAGTAATACCCTTTTGCCACCAGACCAAACTAAAGGTTATATAATTGAGTTTAAACACTAAATATACATATTGTTTTAATATAAATACATATAATATACAAAAAAAATAATAAAAAAAAATCGGGCATGTGGCCGTCGACCACCCAACCACACCTTATGACCGGCCCTGACAACAAATTGGTCATCGGTGACAATAGTTCCTCATGATCTAACTGAATATATATAATGGCAATTTGTAAACGTCAAGTACCAAACACCGGCTGAAATGTTATTTTGGTTCCCTACCCATTAAAGAAGGGTGAAGAAACATAGAATGGAATAAACAATTGCATATTCGTTCTTGTTTTCTTATAACATAAACAAACGTCAAGGAATAAATAACATAAACAAACGTTAAAGAGTATAAATGTTAATGGTAGGTGGTAACAATTTACACGATTGAATACAAGCTTTCCACTAAGAGGGGACTAAGTGGTCCGATTTTCCAAAAAAAACTCTCATTATCTCTAAGATTGGTGAATGGTGTTTCCATTTTTCCAAGATCAAAATTCTCACAACTTTCTCACGACTTCTCCCATAGGTCTTTTTGCACTCCCCAATGTATAGTGGCAATTCCATAAAGACGAGTGAAAATTAATCTGGGGAAAACCAAGCAGGGGTGGTGTTCCCACCCAGTACTGCGCTTCTCCCAGCCGGCCATAGATGCACAAAAAGTTGATTATGACCCGACCCCAAACCGGACCCGCCTTACCTGAATCATGAGGCATAGACCAGGTTCCATTCATTAGAGAACTCTGACATGGAACCACCGAAACCAGTTCACCTCTACCCATCAGACGTAGACCCAAACTGATAAAACCGGTCAAAACCCGGAACCAAACCTGACCTACCTGGTTATTAACTTTATTGACCAAAACCAGACTCGGTTGCCTACCCGAAACCGATTGTTAAAAAAACAAGTTTTTTGGAACCTCTACACCTATCCTTTCCCACCTCATACTCCGGCTGACGTCTACTCTAAGACTACCCAGTTTTTTCCCCGGTTTGGTGAATATACTCATTTGGCAATACTGTCAAAATTTCGAACGGGCCCCGAGGTGGCGTCAGGGCATAATTACTGATCTGATTCTTTCGTAGGGTCATAAAATATTGTATGGAAGTCACCAATACTGAATTGCTGATCCGATTCAGTGGTTCGAACCATATTCAGTTTTTCTCTGGATCGATGAACATACCCCTTTGGCAATATTGGCAAAATTTCGAACGGGCCCCGGGGTGGCGTCAGGGCATAATTATTGATCTGATTCTTTCGTAGGGTCATAAAATATTGTATGGAAGTCACAAATTCCGAATTTCTGATCCGATTTAGTGGTTCGGCCAATACTGAGTTTTTTCTCTGGCTAGGTGAATATACCCCTTTGGCAATAATGACAAAATTTCGAACGGGCCGCGGGGTAGCGTCAGGACATAGTTATTGATCCGATTCTTTCGTAGGGTCATAAAACATTGTAGGGAAGTCACCAAGACCGAATTTCTGATCCGATTCAGTGGTTCGACCCATACTCAGTTTTTTCTCCTGCTTGGTGAACATAGCCATTGGGCAATACTTGCAAAATTTCGAGCGAGCCGCGGGGTGGCGTTAGGGCATAATTATTGATCCGATTCTTTCGTAGGGTCTAAAATATTGTATGGAAGTCAGCAAGACCGAATTTCTGATATGATTCAGTGGTTCGACCCATACTTAGGGTTTTCTCCGGCTCGGTAAACATACCCCTTTGGCAATACTGGCAAAATTTCAACTGGTCGCGGGGTGTCGTCAGGGCATAATTATTGATCGGATTCTTTCGTAGGGTCTAAATTATTGTATGGAAGTCTCCAAGACCGAATTTCTAATCCGATTAAGTAGTTCGAACGATACTATGTTTTTTCTCCGGCTCGGTGAACAAAGCCCATTGGCAATACTGATAAAATTTAAAACGGGCTCCTGGGTGGTGTTAGCGCATAATTATTGATACGAGTATTTTGTAGGGTCATAAAATATTGTATGAAAGTCTCCAAGACCGAATTTCAGATCCGATTCAGTGGTTCGACACATACTTAGTTTTTTCTCCAGTTCTGTGAACATACCCCTTTGGCAATACCGGAAAAATTTCAAACAGTCCCAGGGGTAGGGTCAGGGCATAATTATTGTAAGGCCCCGGTACTGGTAGCCCTACTTTCGTGTTGGATTTACTCATAAACGCAGTTCTAAATATCAGAGTTAATTAAAACATTCGCGGAATATAAAAGCTTTCATAAAACATTTCATAACAAAACACGTCTTGTCTTAAAACATCATTTTGTCTTTCAAAATAAACGAAACATTAAACTTAAACGTCTTGAGTCTTCCGATGCCAGCCTCTTATTCAGTGTCACGTGTCTCCTCAAGCGAGCTGCCTCATCCTACTCACCTGCGTGCATACTAAAAGTCAGCTACGCTGAGTGAGTTCTAGTTAATCATACACTATACAATACACATAAACTTATATTCTTTCATTCATACTTTCATACTTTCTTTTGTATTAACTTACTTTCATATCTTACGTTATAAAGAGCATTACGCCCTACATTCCTCGAGTATTATTAGGGCTCGGTACCCTCCTTTCTCGAGTATTATTAGGGCTCGGTACTATTATTAGGGCTCGGTACCCTCTTTCCTCGAGTATTATTAGGGCTCGGTACCCTCTTTCCTCGAATATTAGTAGGGTTCGGTTCCCTAGTTCTCGAATATTAGTAGGGTTCGATTCCCTCTTCGTTACCATACAACCATACATCATACCTCGAGTATTATTAGGGCCCGGTACCCTCTTCGTAACCATACAACCATTCTTTCCTTCTTTTATTAACTTTATCACATTCATACACATAAGCATACATATCATACTTACCTTATACTTAGCGTTACAACCTGACAGTACGTGCAATATCCGAAGATCGTTCACGTACCGTCAAGCCATCATTCATACATATCACATCATTCACATAAGGCATACACTTATCTCTTAGGATAAGCGTATTAACAACCATATCGAGTATGCACACAGCCCCGAAAACATAACACATAAATGGGGCTAGAAACTCACCCGAATCCTGTTACGCTCTCCGTTAATAGTTATCCCTTTTTTCAGTTGTGCACGGCTGACTGTATAACAAGTATACGTATCAATTAACTACTACTACTCATGTTGTATTTCTATCTTTATATGACCCACAACGAATGGGGGTCCGGGGGCAGCGCCCCTGGCAGCGGGGTCTAGGGGCAGCAGCCCCTAGCAGGGTCCAAGGGGTAGAGCCCCTGGCTGGGGTCGAGCTGCCAGGTCAGCTTGGAAAAATTTTATTTCCATTAACTGTCTTAACACATTTTCCATTAGGTTTTTAATTTATTTTCTAAGCGAACTTAACTTTAGGCGAAGTTAAACCTTAAGCGAACTTAGCTTTAGGCGAAGTTATCAGTTAGGCGAATTTGGCCTTAGGCGAAGTTATCAGTTAGGCGAACTTGGCCTTAGGCGAAGTTATCAGTTAGGGGAACTTGGCCTTAGGCGAAGTTATCAGTTAGGCGAACTTGGCCTTAGGCGAAGTTATCAGTTAGGCGAACTTGGCCTTAGGCGAAGTTATCAGTTAGGCGAACTTGGCCTTAGGCGAAGTTATCAGTTAGGCGAACTTGGCCTTAGGCGAAGTTATCAATTAGGCGAACTTGGCCGTAGGCGAATTTATCAGTTAGGCAAACTTGGCCTTAGGCGAAGTTATCAATTAGGCGAACTTGGCCGTAGGCGAATTTATCAATTAGGCGAACTTGGCCGTAGGCGAATTTACCAGTTAGGCGAACTTGGCCGTAGGCGAAGTTAAGCTTTGAAGGCGAAGTTGCCCAGTTCGCAGGTGAAGTTGCCCAGTTCAGCTACGGGTTTGGTTTTTATCAAGCATTTTGGCGATTTTAATACCCTTGTTATGGTTCGACATCACCCACTAACGTTCCCTAACCATTTTCGGTCGTATATATATACCGTATATACTATAAAGCTTGGATCTTTAAGCTTAAGGACATTCAAAAGGCTAAACGTTCAATAAAACGTAAACTTTAAAGGTCAAGAACATACCTTTAGCGCTCGTTCGATCTTAGTTAGCTTGTTTATGCACTCTAGATCTTGTGTAATAAGATCTAATACCAACTAAAGTTTACTCTCTCTCGGGTCTTGCTCGTTTATGGTGTGTGTGTGTGTGTTTGGAGTGTGTAGAGATTATGATGGAAATGAAATGAGGGTTTAGGGTTTTAGCTTGGTTTAGGGGATATTTATATCCCTTAAAGCCCATGGACCTAAGGCCCATTCTCATTTAACCCATCTTAATTAATCTAAGTCCATGATCCGTTATTTATTCGACATTAATTAATTAATAACGCGAAATCACTAAACGTAACTTTCTTTATTCAACATTATAGATTTTAGGATGTTACAATTATTGATCTGATTCTTTCGTAGGGTCGTAAAATATTGTACGGGAGTTTCCAAGACCGAATTTCTGATCCAATTCAGTGGTTCAACCCGTATTTAGTTTTTTTCTCCGGCTTGGTGAACATACCCTTTGGCAATACTGGAAAATTTTCAAACGGGCTTCGGGGTGATGTCAGAGCATAATTATTGATCCGATTCATTCGTAGGGTCATAAAATATTGTATAGAAGTCTCCAAGAACGATATTCTTATCCGATTCAGTGGTTCGACCCATACTCAGTTTTCCCTCCGGCTCGGTGAACATAACGCTATAGCAATACTGGCAAACTTTCGAACGGGATGCGGAGTGGCGTCAGGGAAAAATTATTGATCTGATTCTTTCGTAGGGTCATAAAATATTGTATGGAAGTCTCCAACACCGAATTTCTGATCCGTTTCAGTGGTTCGACCCATACTTAGTTTTTTCCCCGACTCGGTGAACATACCCATTTGGCAGTATTGCAAAACTTTGAACGGGCAGCGGGGTAGCGTTAGGCCATTATCATTGATCTGATTATTTCGTAGGGGCTAAAATATTGTATGTAAGTCACCAAGACCGAATTTCTGATCCGATTCAGTGGTTCGACCCATACTCTGAGTTTTATCTGGCTCGGAAAACATACCCCTTTGGCAATACTGGAAAAATTTCGAACAGGCCGCGGGGTGGCGTCTGGGCATAATTATTGATCCGATTCTTTCGTAGGGTCTAAAATATTGTATGGAAGTCTTCAAAACCGAATTTCTGATTCGATTCAGTGGTTCGACCCATACTCAGTTTTTTTCTCCGTCTCGGTGAACATACCCCTTTGACAATAATAGCAAAATTTCGAACGTGCCGCGGGGTGGCGTCAGGGCATAATTATTGATTCGATTCCTTCGTATGTTTATAAAATATTCTATGGAAGTCTCCAAAACCGAATTTCTAATCCGATTAAGTGGTTCGACCCATACTCAGTTTTTTCTCCGGCTCGGTGAACATACCCCTTTGGCAATACTAACAAAATTTCGAATGGGCCGCGGTGTGACGTCAGGGCATAATTATTGATCCAATTCTTTCATAGGATAATAAAGTATTGTATGGAAGTCACCAAGCCCAAATTTCTGAACCGATTCAGTGGTTCGACCCATACTCAGTTTTTTCTCTAGCTCGTGAACATACTCCTTTGGCAATACAGGCAAAATTTAGAACGGGCTCCGGGGTGGCGTGAGGGCGTAATTATTGATCCGATTCTTTCATAGGGTAATAAAATATTGTAGGGAAGTCACCATAACCAAATTTTTGATTCGATTCAGTGGTTCGACCCATACTCAGTTTTTTCTCTGGCTCGGTGAACATACCCCTTTGGCAATACGGGCAAAATTTCGAATGGGCCCCGGGGTGGCGTCTGGGCATAATTATTGATCCGATTCTTTCGTATGTTTATAAAATATTGTATGGAAGTCTCCAAGACCGAATTTCTGATCAGATTCAGTGGTTCGCCTAGAATTTTCTCCGGCTCGGTGAACATACCCCTTTGGCAATACTAGCAAAATTTCAAACGGGCCCTGGGGTGGCGTCAGGACAAAATTCTTGATCCGATTATATCGTATGTTTATAAAATATTGTATGGAAGTCTCCAAGACCAAATTTCTGATCTGTTTAGTAGTTCGAACCATACTCAGTTTTTTCTCCGGCTCGTGAACATACCCCTTTGGCAATACTGACAAAATTTAGAACGGGCCCCGGAGTGGCGTCATGGCATAATTATTGATCCGATTCTTTCGTATGTTTATAAAATATTGTATGGAAGTCTCCAAGATCGAATTTCTGATCCGATTCAGTGTTTTGACCCATACTCTTTTTTTTTCCGGCTCGGTGAACATGCCCCTTCGGCAATACTGGCAAAATTTCTAACGGGACCCGGGGTGGCGTAAGGGCATAATTATTGATACATTCTTTCGTATGTTTATAAAGTATTGTATGGAAGCTTTCAAGACCGAATTTCAGATCCGATTCAGTGGTTCGACCCATACTTAGTTTTGTCTCCGGCTCGGTGAACATAATCTTTGGCAATACTGGCAAAATTTCGAACGAGACCCGGGGTGGCGTCCGGCCATAATTATTGATACGATTTTTTCGTATGTTTATAAAATATTGTATGAAAATCTCCAAGACCTAATTTCTGATCCGATTAAGTGGTTCGACCATACTCAGTTTTTTCACCTGCTCGGTGAACATACCCCTGTGGCTATATTGGCAAAAAATTTCGAACTGGCCCCGGGGTGGCATCAGGGCATAATTATTGATCCGATTCTTTCGTATATTTATAAAATTTTGTATGGAAGTCTCCAAGATCAAATTTCTGATCCGATTCTGTGGTTCAACCCATACTCAGTTATTCCTCCGGCTCGGTGAACATACCACTTTGGCAATACTGGCAAAATTTCGAACGGGACCCGGGGTGGCGTCTGGGCATAATTTTTGATCCGATTCTTTCGTGTGTTTATAAAATATTGTGAATGGAAGTCTCCAAGACCGAATTTCTAATCCGAATCAGTAGTTTGACCCATACTCAGTTGCTTCTCCGGCTCGGTGAACATATCCCTTTGGCAATACTGACAAAATTTTGAACGGGCCGCGGGGTGGCGTCTGGGCATAATTATTGATCCGATTCTTTTTTAAAGTAATAAAATATTGTATGGAAGTCACCAAGACCAAATTTCTGATCCGATTATGTGGTTCGACCCATACTCAGTTTTTTCTCCGGCTCGGTAAGCATACCCCTCTGGCAATACTGGCAAAATTTCGAACGGGCCCCGAGGTGGCATCAGGGCATAACTATTGATTCGATTATTTCGTATGTTTACAAAATTTTGTATGGAAGTCTCCAAGACCGAGTTTCTGATCCGATTCAGTGGGTCGACCCATACCCAGTTTTTTCTCTGGCTCGGTGAACATAACCATTTGGCAATACTAAAAAAAATATCGAACGGGCCCTAGGGTGGCGTCCGGGCATAATTATTGATCCGTTTCTTTCGTGTGTTTATAAAGTATTGTATGGAAGTCACCAAACCCAAATTTCTGATCTGATTCAGTGTTTCGACCCATACTCAGTTTTTCTCCGGCTTGGTGAACATACCCCTTTGGCAATACTGACAAAATTTTGAACGGGACCCGAGGTGGCGTCAGGGCATAATTATTGATCCATTTTTCGTATGTTTATAAAGTATTGTATAGAAGTCTCCAAGACAGAATTTCTGATCCGATTCAGTGGTTCGACCTATGCTAAGTTTTTTCTCCGGCTCGGTGAACATACATCTTCGGCAATACTGGAAAAATTTCGAACGAGACCCGGGGTGTCGTCCGGGCATAATTATTGATCTGATTTTTTCGTATGTTTATAAAATATTGTATGGAAATCTCCAAGACCGAATTTCTGATCCGATTCAGTGTTTCGACCCATACTCAATTTTTATCTGGCTCGGTAAACATACCCCTTTGGCTATACTGGCAAAATTTCGAACGGGCCCCGAGGTGGCATCAGGGTATAACTATTGATCCGATTATTTCAAATGTTTACAAAATTTTGTTTGGAAGTATCCAAGACCAAATTTCTGATCCGATTCAGTGGGTCGACCAATACTAAGTTTTTCCTCCGGCTCGGTGAACACACCACTTTGGCAATACTAGCAAAATTTTGGGCAATACTGGGAAGTCTTGTAGACCGATTTTCTAATCCGATTCAGTGTTTCGACCCATATTCAGTTTTTTCTCCGGCTCGGTGAACATACCTCTTGGGCAATACTGGCAAAATTTCGAACGGGACCGGGGTTGCGTCAGGGCATAATTATTGATCCATTCTTTCTTATGTATATAAAGTATTATATGGAAGTCTCCAAGACCGAATTTCTGATCCGATTCAGTGGTTCGACCCATACCAAGTTTTTTCTCCGGCTCAGTGAACATACCCCATTGGCAATACTGGCAAAATTTCGAACGAGACCCGCGGTGGCGTCCGGGCATAATTATTGATTCGATTTTTTCGTATGTTTATAAAATATTGTATGGAAATCTCCAAGACCGAATTTCAGATCCGATTCAGTGGTTCAACCATACTAAGTTTTTCTCCAGCTCGGTAAATATACCCCTTTGGCTATAATGACAAAATTTCGAACGGACCCGGGGTGGCATCATGGCATAATTATTGATCTGATTCTTTCGTATGTTTATAAAATTTTGTATGGAAGTCTCCAAGACCAAATTTCTGATCCGATTCAGTGGTTCGATTCATACTCAGTTTTACCTCCGGCTCGGTGAACATACCACTTTGGCAATACTGGCAAAATTTCGAACAGGACCCGGGGTGGCGTCCGGGAATAATTATTGATCTGTTGTTTTCGTGTGTTTATAAAATATTGTATGGAAGTCTCCAAGACCGAATTTCTGATCCGATTCATTGGTTCTACCCATACTCAGTTTTTTCTTTTGCTCGGTAAACATACCCCTTAGGTGATACTGACAAAATTTCGAACGGGCTGCGGGGTGGCGTCAGGGCATAATTATTGATCCGATTCTTTCTTAGGGTAGTAAAATATTGTATGGAAGTCACCAAGACCAAATTTCTGATCTGATTTAGTGGTTTGACCTAAACTCAGTTTTTTCTCCGGCTCGGTGAACATTCCCCTATGGCAATACTAACAAAATTTCGAATGGGCCGCGGTGTGGCGTCAGGGCATAATTATTGATCCAATTCTTTCCTAGGGTAATAAAGTATTGTATGGAAGTCACCAAGCCCAAATTTCTGAACCGATTCAGTGGTTCGACCCATACTCAGTTTTTTCTCCGGCTCGGTGAACATACCCCTTCGGCAATACTTGCAAAATTTCGAACGGGGCCCGGGTTAGCGTCAGGGCATAATTATTTATCCGATTCTTTCGTATGTTTTTAAAATATTGTATGGAAGTCTCCAAGACTGAATTTTTGATCCGATTCAGTGGTTCGACCCATACCCAGTTTTTTCTCCGGCTCGGAGAACATACCCATTTAGCAATACTGGCAAAATTTCGAACGGGCCATGGGGTGGCGTCAGGGCATAATTATTGATCCGATTTTATCGTATGTTAATAAAATATTGTATGGAAGTCTCTAAGACCGAATTTTTGATTTGATTCAGTGGTTCAACCCATACTCAGTTTTTTTCTCCGGCTCGTGAACATACCCCTATGGCAATACCGGCAAAATTTATAACGGGCCTGAGGTGGCGTTAGGGCATAATTATTGATCCGATTCTTTCGTATGTTTACACAATATTATATGGAAGTATTCTAGACCGAATTTATGATCCGATTCTGTGTTTCGACCCATACTCAGTTTTTTCTCCGGCTCGGTGAACATACCCCTTTGGCAATACTGGCAAAATTTCGAACGGGACCCGGGGTTGTGTCAGGGCATAATTATTGATCCATTCTATCGTATGTATATAAACTGTAAAGTATTATATGGAAATCTCCAATACCGAATTTCTGATCCGATTCAGTGGTTCGACCCATACTAAGTTTTTTCTCCGGCTCAGTGAACATACCCCTTTGGCAATGCTGGGAAAATTTGGAACAAGACCCGGGGTGGCGTCCGGGCATAATTACTGATCCGATTTTTTCATATGTTTATAAAATATTGTATGAAATCTTCATGACCGAATTTCTGATCCGATTCAGTGGTTCGACCATACTCAGTTTTTTCTCTGGCTCGGTGAACATACCCCTTTGGCAATACTGGAAAAATTTTGAACGGGGCCCGGGGTGGCGTCTGGGAATAATTATTGATCCGATTCTTTCGTATATTTATAAAATATTGTATGGAAGTCTCCAAGACCAAATTTCTGATCCGATTCAGTGGTTCGACCCATACCCAGTTTTTTTTCACCGGCTCGGAGAACATACCCATTGGCAATACTGGCAAAATCTCGAACGGGCCCTGGATGACCTCTGGGCATAATTATTGATCCTATTTTATCGTATGTTAATATTGTATGGAAGTCTCCAAAACCGAATTTCTGATATGATTCAATGGTTCAACCCATACTCAGTTTTTTCTCCGGCTCATGAACATACCCCTATGGCAATACCAGCAAAATTTAGAACGGGCCCCGGGGTGGCGTTAGGGCATAATTATTGATCCGATTCTTTCGTATGTTTATACAATATTATATGGAAGTCTTGTAGACCGATTTTCTAATCCGATTCAATGTTTCGACCCATATTCAGTTTTTTCTCCGGCTCGGTGAACATACCTCTTGGGCAATACTGGCAAAATTTCGAACGGGACCCGGGGTTGCGTAAGGGCATAATTATTGATCCATTCTTTCGTATGTATATAAAGTATTATATGGAAGTCTCCAAGACCGAATTTCTGTTCCGATTCAGTGGTTCGACCCATACCAAGTTTTTTCTCCGGCTCGGTGAACATACCCCATTGGCAATACTGGCAAAATTTTGAACGAGACCCGGGGTGGCGTCCGGGCATAATTATTGATTCGATTTTTTCGTATGTTTATAAAATATTGTATGGAAATCTCCAAGACCGAATTTCAGATCCGATTCAGTGGTTCAACCATACTAAGTTTTTATCCAGCTCGGTAAACATACTCCTTTGTCTATAATGACAAAATTTCGAACGGGCCCGGGGTGGCATCAGGGCATAATTATTGATCTGATTCTTGTTTATAAAATTTTGTATGAAACTCTCCAAGACCAAATTTCTGATCCGATTCCGTGGTTCGACCCATACTCAGTTTTTCCTCCGGCTCGGTGAACATACCACTTTGGCAATACTGGCAAAATTTCGAACAGGACCCGGGGTGGCGTCCGGGCATAATTATTGATCCGATTCTTTCGTGTGTTTATAAAATATTGTATGGAAGTCTCCAAGACCGAATTTCTGATCCGATTCAGTGGTTCGACCCATACTCAGTTTTTTCTCCGGCTCGGTGAACACACCCCTTTGGCAATACTGGCAAAATTTCGAACGGGCCGCGGAGTGGCGTTAGGGCATAATTATTGATCCGATTCTTTTTTAGGGTAATAAAATATAGTAAGGAAGTCACCAAGACCAAATTTCTTATTCGATTCAGTGGTTCGACCCATACGCAGTTTTTCTCCGGCTCGGTGAACATACCCTTTTGGCAATGCTGGCAAAATTTCGAACGGGCCCCGGGGTGTGCTTAGTGCATAATTATTGATTCGATTCTATCGTATGTTTTTTAAATATTTTATGGAAGTCTCCAAGACCGAATTTCTGATTTGATTCAGTGGTTCAACTCATACTCAGTTTTTTCTCCGGCTCAGTTAATATACTCCTTTGGTGATATTTGCAAAATTTCGAACGGGCCACGGGGTGGCGTCAGGGCATAATTATTGATATGATTCTTTCTTAGGGTAATAAAATATTGTATGAAAGTCACCAAAACCAAATTTCTGATCTGATTCAGTGGTTCGACCCATACTCAGTTTTTTCTCCGGCTCGTGAACATACCCCTTTGACAATACTGGCAAAATTTAGAACGGGCCCGGGATGGCGTCAGGGCTAAATTATTGATCCGATTCTATCGTATGTTTATAAAATAATGTACGGAAGTCTCTAAGACCGAATTTCTGATCTGATTCAGTGGTTCGACGCATACTCAGTTTTTTCTTCGGCTCGGTGAAGATACCCCTTTGGCAATACTGGCAAAATTTCGAACGGGCCCCGGGTTGTGGTCAGTGCATAATTACTGATCTGATTCTATCGTATGTTTATAAATTATTGTGTGGAAGTCTCCAAGACCAAATTTCGGATCTGATTCTGTGGTTAGAACCGTTCTCAGTTTTTTCTCCGGCTCGGTGAACATACCCCTTTGGCAATACTGGCAAAATTTGGAATGGGCCCCGGGATGACATCAGGGCATAATTATTATTTCGATTCTTTTGTATGTTTATAAAATATTGTATGGAAGTTTCCAAAACCAAATTTCTAATTCGATTCAGTGGTTCGACCCATACTCTGTTTTATTCTCCGGCTCAGTGATATGCCCCTTTGTCAATACTCGCAAAATTTCGAAGGGGGGGGGGTGGTGTCAGGGCATAATTATTGATCTGATTCTATCGTATGTTTATAAAATAATTTATGGAAGTCTCCAAGATTGAATTTCTGATGTGATTCAGTGGTTCGACCCATACTCAGTTTTTTCTCCGGCTCGGTGAACATACCCCTTCGGCAATACTGGCAAAATTTAGAACGGGCCCCGGGGTGGCGTCAGGGCATAATTATTTATCAGATTCTTTCGTATGTTTATAAAACATTGTATGGAAGTCTCCAAGACCTAATTTCTCATCCGATTCTGTGTTTCGACGCATACTCAGTTTTTTCTCCGGCTCGATGAATATACCCCTTTGGCAATACTGGAAAAATTTCGAACGGGTCTCGTGGTGGTGTCATGGCATAATTATTGATCAAATTCTTTCTTAGGGTTATATAATATTGTATGGAAGTCACCAAGACCAAATTTCTGATCCCATTCGGTGGTTCGACCCATACTCATTTTTATCTGCGGCTCGGCGAACATACCCCTTTGGCAATACTAGCAAAATTTCGAACTGGACCCAGGGTGGCGTCAGGGCATAATTTAGGACCCGATTCTTTCGTATGTTTATAAAATATTGTATGGAAGTCTCCAAGACCAAATTTCTGATCCGATTCAGTAGTTCGACCATACTCAGTTTTTTCTTCGGCTCGGTAAACATACCACTTTGGCAATACTGGCAAAATTTTGAACGGGCCGCGGGGGTGGCGTCAGGGCATAATTATTGATCCGATTCTTTCTTAAGGTAATAAAATATTGTATGGAAGTGACCAAGACCGAGTTTCTGATCCGATTCAGTGGTTCGTCTCATACCCAGTTTTTTCTCTGGCTCGGTGAACATAACCATTTGGCAATACTAGAAAATTTTCGAACGGGCCCTAGGGTGGCGTCATCGAATAATTATTGATCCGATTTTATCGTATATTTATAAAATATTGTATGGAAGTCTCAAAGACCAAATTTCTGATCCGATTCAGTGGTTCGACCCATACTCAGTTTTTCCTCCGGCTCGGTGAACATAACACTTTGGCAATACTGGCAAAATTTCGAACAGGACCCGGGGTGGCGTCCGGGCATAATTATTGATCCGATTCTTTCGTGTGTTTATAAAATATTGTATGGAAGTCTCTAAGACCGAATTTCTGATCCGATTCAGTGGTTTGACCCATACTCAGTTTTTTCTCCGGCTCGGTGAACATACCCCTTTGGCAATACTGGCAAAATTTCGAACGGGCCGCGGGATGGCGTTAGGGCATAATTATTGATCCGATTCTTTCTTAGGTAAATAAAATATAGTAAGGAAGTCACCAAGACCGATTTTCTAATCCGAATCAGTGTTTCGACCCATATTCAGTTTTTTCTTTGGCTCGGTGAACATACCCCTTTGGCAATACTGACAAAATTTGGAATGGGCCCCGGGATGGCATCAGGGCATAATTATTATTTCGATTCTTTTGTATATTTATAAAATATTGTATGGAAGTTTCCAAAACCAAATTTCTAATCCGATTCAGTGGTTCGACCCATACTCTGTTTTATTCTCCGGTTCAGTGATATGCCCCTTTGTCGATACTCGCAAAATTTCGAAGGGGGGGGGGGGGGGTGGCGTCAGGGCATAATTATTGATCTGATTCTATCGTAGTTTATAAAATAATATATGGAAGTCTTCAAGATCGAATTTTTGATGTGATTCGGTGGTTCGACCCAAACTCAGTTTTTTCTCCGGCTCGTGAACATACCCCTTTGGCAATACTGGCAAAATTTAGAACGGGCCCCGGGGTGGCGTCAGGGCATAATTATTGATCTGATTCTTTCGTATGTTTATAAAACATTGTATGGAAGTCTCCAATACCTAATTTCTCATATGATTCTGTGTTTCGACCCATACTCAGTTTTTTCTCTGGCTCGATGAATATACCCCTTTGGCAATACTGGAAAAATTTCGAACGGGCCCCGTGGTTGCGTCAAGGCATAATTATTGATCCAATTCTTTCTTAGAGTTATATAATATTGTATGGAAGTCAACAAGACCAAATTTCTGATCCCATTCGGTGGTTAGACCCATACTCATTTTTATCTCCGGCACAGCGAACATACCCCTTTGGCAATACTAGCAAAATTTCGAACTGGACCCAGGGTGGTGTCGGGGCATAATTTTGGATCCGATTCTTTCGTATGTTTATAAAATATTGTATGGAAGTCTCCAAGACCAAATTTCTGATCCGATTCAGTGGTTCGACCATACTCGGTTTTTTCTTCGGCTCGGTAAACATACCATTTTGGCAATACTGGCAAAATTTTTAGCGGGCCGCGGGGTGGCGTCAGGGCATAATTATTGAGCCGATTATTTCTTATGGTAATAAAATATTGTATGGAAGTCACCAAGACCAAATTTCTGACCTAATTCAGTGTTTCGACCCATACTCAGTTTTTTCTCTGGCTCGGTGAACCTACCATTTGACAATACTATCAAAATTTCAAACTGGCCGGAGGTGGCGTCAGGGCATACTTATTGATCCGATTCTTTCATATGTTTATATAATATTGTATGGAAGTCTACAACACCGAATTTCTGATCCGATTAGTTGTTCGACCCATACTCAGTTTTTTTCCGACTCGGTGAACATATTCCTTTGGCAATACTTGCAAAATTTCGAACCGGCCCCGGGGTGTGGTCAGGGCATAATTATTGATCCGATTCTATAGTATGTTTATAAAATATTTTATGGAAGTATTCAAGACTGAATTTCTGATCTGATTCAGTGGTTCGAGCCATACTCAGTTTTTTCTCTGGCTCAGTGAACATACCCCTTTGGCAATACTGAAAAAATTTCGAACGGGACCTGGGTGGCGTCTGGGCATAATTATTGATCCGATTCTTTTGTGTTGTATGGAAGTCACCAAGACCAAATTTCTGATCCGATTCAGTGGTTCGACCCATACTCAGTTTTTTCCCTAGCTCGGTGAACATACCCCTTTGGCAATACAGAAAAAATTTCGAACGGGACCTGGGTGGCGTCTGGGCATAATTATTGATCCAATTCTTTTGTATGTTTATTAAATATTGTATGGAAGTCTCCAAGACCGAAATTTTGATCTGATTCAGTGGTTCGACCCTTGCTCAGTTTTTTCTTCGGCTCCTGAATACAAACGCCATCACTCAAGGAACTATTTAGTACAAGGATAGTAAGGCTAACAGGTAATAACAGTGGCCAGTTGCGATTAGCTGATCACGTTACTTTCCGTGTCCTATACACTTCCTCTTATGAGTCTATTTGTGTTGGTTCTACTATAAACAGTTAATCAATCAAGGAAATCAATTAATCCTATCTCTGATACGTTATTCAATCATACACTTTACCTTTACTTGGCTTGCTTGAGCAACACATGTCATTCTTGGACTGGCATCTTCTTTCTTTTCTTACTTAGATCCCATTCTCTGCTCGAGTCTAAGCATGTAGGATGCTTAAATCTCTCGAACTTTTCTCTGATACCAACTTGTAAGGCCCTGTTACCGGTGCCCTACATTGGACGTTGGATTTACTCATAAACACAGTTCTAAAATCAGAGTTAATTAAAAAACTTTCGCGGAATAATAAAATAGTCAACCATTCGTTACAAATATCCATAATTAAAATATAACGTTAAATACAGTGATAAAACATCATAACAAAATCCTCAGATGCCGGCTTCGTCCAAACCTTCCATGTATCCTCCTCAGGCTAACTGCCTCATTCTACTCACCTGCGTGCATACTAAAAGTCAGCTACGCTGAGTGAGTTCTAGTTAATACAATCAACATACAATACATTCTTATATTACATACTTGTCCTTCTTTACTTTCTTTCATACATACGTAAGTATATACTTTCATTCTTACTTTCATACTTTCTTTATTTCCTTCCTACCTCATACTTTACCTTTCTTTACATACACACTTTACTTTTTAAAGAGCCTTTCGCCCTATAACCTCACATATATTATTAGGGTCTGCCACCCTTAAAGAGCCTTTCGCCCTATAACCCAACAGATATTATTAGGTTCTGCCACCCATAAAGAGCCTTTCGCCCTATATCCTCACAGATATTATTAGGGTCTGCCACCTTTCTTCACAGATATTATAAGGGTCTGCCACCCTTCTTCACAGATATTATTAGGTTCTGCCACCCTTTATCGTCAATTCCTTCATATCATACTTCCCTTTTCATTTATATATATATATATATATATATATATATTTTACATACTTTCTTTCATATTCTATAATATACATACTTCATACATACAACATGCATATAAACAATCACATCATCTAACTATCTCCTGATAGTACAAGCAATATCTGAAGATCGTTCGTGTTAGTCAATCACATCATCTAAGCTGGGCTAGTTTGTCTAAATTGGATATGGGCTTAACATTTGTGGACTTAGTTAAATCAGGCCCAACTGTCCACTATTGCATCTAGGCCCAACTAGGTTCAGGCCCAACAGAACTGGATGGCCGAGAACCTTGGTTTGACCGAGAACTCTCATATATGGCTGAGATCGCTGACCGAGAACCTGTGTTTTCGGCCGAGAAACCTGACCGAGAACACATAGACCGAGAACCCGTTCTGGCCGAGAACTCCAGGAGGCAGAGATCTCAAGTTTGATGCTTCCAGTTCACATTTTTCTATCTTTTTCATTTCTTTCCTAGCCCAGTTAACGGCTAACCGTCCATAACATAATTTTTAACCACCTTTTTGCCTTTTTCCCTAACCGTTATACATAATTATTAATACGTCATCTAGATCCCTAACCGTGTTATAGGCTAGATCTAGGGTTTATTTATGAACCATATGTTGCCATAAGCTCCTTAAGTTCATTTTAATCATCAAGTTTGAAACTTTATGATTTGTCTAGACCCGATCTAGTCTATGTTCAAGTTTCATGGCTAACCGTTCATGAAAACGTAAGCTTTATGGTCAAGAACATACCTTTATACGGTTATTAGGTCACGACTTAGCTTGTTATGAAGTATTAATCTTGTATCTAGCTTGTATATTAAGGATCTATCAATACAAGGTTTGATTTTCTTGATCCCGGATCTTCGTTCTTGTATCTAGCTTGTATATTAAGGATCTATCAATACAAGGTTTGATTTTCTTGATCTCGGATCTTCGTTCTTGCTTGCGGCCGAAATGGAAGGGTTTGTAGGTGTGTTATGGTGTATAGAGGGAATAAGATGGATAATATGGATGGAAATTGAAAGATTTAGGGTGTAAGGGGTATTTATTCTCCCTTAAGCCCATGGACCTAAGGCCCATCTTTCCTTTTTGGTCCATGATTACTTTCCTATTAATTAGCCTACTTATCTTTTCCCTTTTACCATCTTACTATTAACTTATTAACTCAAGTAACTTTTCCGTCATAACGAATCGATATTCATTATTATTATTATTCGAAATTTTGGGATGTTACATGGCGTTAGGGCATAATTATTGATTTAATTCTTTCATATGTTTATAAAATATTCAATGGAAGTCTCCAATACCAAATTTCTGATCTGACTGAGTGGTTCGACCCATACTTAGTTTTTTCTCCGGCTCGGTGAACATACCCCTTTCGCAATACTGGAAAAATTTCGAACGGGACCTGGGGTGGCGTCAGGGCATAATTATTGATCTGATTCTATCGTATGTTTATAAAATATTGTATGGAAGTCGCCAAGACCGAATTTCTGATCAGATTCAGTGGTTCGACCCACACTCAGTTTTTTCACCGGCTCGGTGAACATACACCTTTGGCAATACAACCAAATTTTTGAACGGGCCGAGGGTTGGCGTCAGTGCATAATTATTGATCCGATTCTTTCTTAGGGTAATAAAATATAGTATGGAAGTCACCAAGACCAAATTTCTGATCCGATTCAGTGGTTCGACCCATATTCAGTTTTTTCTCCGGCTCGGTGAACATACCCCTTTGGCAATACTGGCAAAATTTCGAACGGACCACGGGCTGTGGTCAGTGCATAATTATTGACCCGATTCTATCGTATGTTTATAAAATGTTGTAAGGAAGTCTCTAAGACCGAATTTCTGATCTGATTCAGTGGTTCAACCCATACTCAGTTTTTTCTCCGGTTCGGTGAACACACCTCTTTGGCAATACTGGCAAATATTCGAAAGGGCCCAGGGGTGGAATCAGGGCGTAAATATTGATCCGATTCTTTCGTATGTTTATAAAATATTGTATGGAAGTCTCCAAGACCGAATTTCTGATCTGATTTAGTGGTTCGACCCGTACTCAGTTTTTTCTCCGGCTCGGTGAACATACCCCTTTGGCAATACTGGGAAAAATTTTGAACGGGACGTGGGGTGGCGTCAGGGAATAATTATTGATCCGATTCTTTCGTATGTTAATAAAATCCTGTATAGAAGTCTCCATGACCGAATTTCTGATCAGATTCAGTGGTTCGAACCATACTCAATTTTTTTCCCGCTCGGTGAACATACCACTTTGGCAATACTACAAAATTTTGAACAGGCCGCGGGGTGGCGTCAGGGCATAATTATTGATCTGATTCTTTCCTAGGGTAATAAAAAATTATATGGAAGTCACAAATACCAAAATTCTGATCCGATTCAGTGGTTCGACCCATACTCAGTTCTTTCTCCGGCTCGGTGAACATACCCCTTCGGTAATACTAGAAAAATTTCGAACGGGCCCCGGGGTGTGGTCAGTGCATCATTATTGATCCGATTTTATCGTATGTTTATAAAATATTGTATGAAAGTTTCCAAGACCGAATTTCTGATCTGATTCAGTGGTTCGACCCATACTCTGATTTTTCTCTAGCTCGGTGAACATACCCCTTTGGCAATACTGGCACAATTTTGAACGGGCCCCGGGGTGGCATCAAGGCATAAGTATTGATCTGATTCTTTCGTATATTTATAAAATATTGAATGGAAGTCTCCAGAACCAAATTTCTAATCCGATTCAGAGGTTCGACCCATACTATGTTTTTTCTCAGGCTTGGTGAACATACCCCTTTGGCAATACTTGCAAATTTCAAACGTGTCGTGGGGTGGCGTCGGGGCATAATTATTGATCTGATTCTATCGTATGTTTATAAAATATTGTATGAAAGTCTCCAAGACCGAATTTCTAATCTGATTCGTTCGACCCATACTCCATTTTTTCTCCGGCTCGTGAACATACCCCCTTTGGCAATACAGGCAAAATTTAGAACGAGCCCCGAGGTGGCGTCAGGGCATAATTATTGATCATATTCTATCGTATGTTTATAAAATATTGTATGGAAGTCTCCAAAACCGAATTTCTAATCTGATTCAGTGGTTCTACCTATACTCAGTTTTTTCTTCCTACTTGGTGAACATACCCCTTTGGCAATACTGGCAAAATTTCGAACGTGCCCCGTGGTGCGTCAGGGCATAATTATTGATCTGATTCTTTCTGAGGGTAATTAAATATTGTATGGAAGTCACCAAGACCAAATTTCTGATCCAATTCAGTGGTTCGACCCATACTCAGTTTTTTCACCGTCTCGGAGAAAATACCCTTTTGGCAATATTGGCAAAATTTCGAACTGAACCCGGGGTGCGTCCGGCCATAATTATTGATCCGATTCTTTCGTAAGTTTATAAAATATTATATGGAAGTCTTCAAGACCGAATTTCTGATCCGATTAAGTGGTTCGACCATACTCAGTTTTTTCTTCGGCTCGGTGAACATAGCCCTTTGGCAATACTGGCAAAATTTCGAACGTGCCCCGTGGTGACGTCATGGCATAATTATTGATCAGATTCTTTATTAGGGTAATAAAATATTGTATGGAAGTCACCAAGACCAAATTTCTGATCCGATTCAGTGGTTCGACCCATACTCAGTTTTTTCTCTGGCTCGGCGAAAATACCCTTTTGGCAATATTGGCAAAATTTCGAACTGGACCCGGGGTGGCGTCCAGTCATAATTATTGATTCGATTCTTTCATATGTTTATAAAATATTATATGGAAGTCTCCACGACCGAATTTCTAATCCGATTCAGTGGTTCGACCATTCTCCGTTTTTTCTCCGGCTCGGTGAACATACCCCTTTGACAATACTGGAAAAATTTCGAACGGTCCCCGGGTCGTGGTCTGGGCTTAATTATTGATCCGATTCAATCGTATGTTTAGAAAATATTGTATGGAAGTCTCCAAGACCGAATTTCTGATTTGATTTAGTGGTTCGACCCATACTCAGTTTTTTCTCTAGCTCGGTGAACATACCCTTTTGACAATACTGGCAAAATTTCGAACGGTCCCCGGGTCGTCGTCAAGGCATAATTATTGATCTGATTCTATCGTATGTTTATAAAATATTGTATGAAAGTCTACAAGACCGAATTTCTGATCAGATTCAGTGGTTCGACCCATTAGTTTTTTCACCGGCTCGGTGAACATACTCCTTTGGCAATACCAGCAAAATTTCGAGTGGGCCGAGGATTGGCGTCAGGGCATAATTATTGATCTGATTCTTTCTTAGGGTAATAAAATATTGTATGGAAGTCACCAAGACCAAATTTCTGATCCAATTCAGTGGTTCGACCCATATTCAGTTTTCTCTCCGGCTCGGTGAACATACCCCTTTGGCAATACTGACAAAATTTCGAACTGGCCCCGGGGTATGGTCAATGCTTAATTATTGATCCGATTCTATCGTATGTTTATAAAATGTTGTATGGAAGTCTCCAAGACCGAATTTCTGATCTGAATCAGTGGTTCGACCCATACTCAGTTTTTTCTCCGGTTCGATGAACAAACCCCTTTGGCAATACTGGCAAATATTCGAAAGGGCCCCGGGGTGGAATCGGGGCATAAATATTGACCCGATCCTTTCGTATGTTTATAAAATATTGTATGGAAGTCTCCAAGACCAAATTTCTGATCCGATTCAGTGGTTCGACCCATATTCAGTTTTTTCTTCGGCTCGGTGAACATACCCATTTGGCAATACTGGCAAAATTTCGAACGGGACCTGGGGTGGCGACAGGGCATAATTATTGATATGATTCTATCGTATGTTTATAAAATAGTGTATGGAAGTCTTCAAGACCGAATTTATGATCTGATTCAGTGGTTCGACCCATACTCAGTTTCTTCTCCGACTTGGTGAACATACCCCTTTGGCAGTACTCGCAAAATTTCGAACGGGCCCCGTGGTAGCGCAGGGCATAATTATTGATCCTACTCTTTCTTAGGGTAATAAAATATTGTATGGAAGTCACCAACACCAAATTTCTGATCCGATAAAGGGTTTTTTTTTCTCCGGCTCGGTAAACATACCCCTTTGCCAATACTGGCAAAATTTCGTATAAGCCCCGGGGTGTGGTCAGGGCATAATTATTGATCCGATTATTTCGTATTTTTATAATATATTGTATGGAAGTCCCCAAGACCGAATTTCTGATCATTTGGGGTTTATTAATGGAGGTTGGAACTCTGAATCTTATGATGCCCAAACATTAGTGCATCTTTGCGAATGAGATGTGGAATAGCTTCAAAGAGTTATTTGGGATAAACGTTATCAAGAGAGGGAAAACCGAAATGAAAGATGTTGAATGATCGAGTTGTTCATAAAGAAGTGTGACGAGGTTAAACGTAAAGATATGTTTTTCTTTACCGGTGCTGACGGATAGCTGATGACTTGTTGCTGATTGTTGAAAGATTGAACCATATCATACGCCAATGGATGATCGGGATGATCTCCAAGAGTTGCTCACATTGAGGGGGTGATCTGATATGAGAAGCTACAAGTTGTTGATTTGCTGAAAAGATTTAAAGATTGTTCGTCTACACAAACCCGAAAATCATCAGTCAAGGGGGTGTCTGTTAGTGCACGATTTATGACTGGTGATTTGCAGTTAAAGTATTCAAGATTAAAGTATTCGATAGCTACGGAAAAGGGGGTGTCTGTTAGTGCACGAAATTGTTGTCCGTAGCGATCGAATAAGTTATATATAGTCTAGATTGTTTATTTATTGTAAAATGGCCATTCGCTATGGATTGTATAGCGAATGGGTCCATTCGTTAGTGATCTAGGCTAGTTCGTTAAGTTTATAAGCCCATTCGTTATTCAATATAACGAATGAAGGCTGGTTTGTTAAGTTAAAATCATTCATTATGGAATCATAACGAATGGAGTCTAATTCGTTTATGAAGATATAACGAATTAGACATAAGTTAACGAACTGGTACTTTGGCTGCATATCCATGCTCATTTGTAGGTGTACATACTTAGAGAGAGATCTAGATCTAAAACTATGCTCTCCTTAAGTTATTTCCATCCACCATAATGTATTCATCACATATTTATCAATAAAGTAATAATTTAACGTTTAGATCTTGTTTATAATCGTTGTATCGTATTAGCGGCTAGATCCTTAACGGGTTTCATCAATAATTATTGATCTGATTCTTTCGTATGTTTATAAAATATTGTATGGAAGTCTTCAAGACCGAATTTCTGATCTGATTCAGTGGTTCGACCCATACTCAGTTTTTTCTCCGGTCGATGAACATACCTCTTTGGCAATACTGTCAAAATTTTGAACGGGCTGCGGGGTGGCGTCAGGGCATAATTAATGATCCAATTCTTTTTAGAGTAATAAAATATTGTATGGAAGTCACAAAGACCAAATTTCTGATCTAATTTAGTTGTTCGACCCATATTCAGTTTTTTCTCCGGCTCGATGAACATACCCCTTTGGCAAAACTGGCAAAATTTTGAACGGGCCCCGGGGTGGCGTCAGGGCGTAATTATTGATCCGATTCTATTGTACGTTTATAAAATTTTGTATGGAAGTCTTCAAAACCGAATTTCTGATCCGATTCAGTGGTTCGAACCATACTCAGTTTTTTCTCCGGCTCGGTTAACATACCGCTTGGCAATACAGGCAAAATTTTGAACAGGCCCCGGGATGGCGTCAGGGCATAATTATTGATCCGATTTTTTTGTATGTTTATAAAATATTGTATGGAAGTCACCAAGACCAAACTTCTGATCCGACTCAGTGGTTCGACCCATACTCGGTTTTTTCTTCGGCTCAGTGAACATACCCCTTTGACAATACAGGCAAAATTTCGAACGGGCCTTGGGGTGGCGTCAGGGCAAAACTATTGATCTAATACTATCGTATGTTTATAAAATATTGTATGGAAGTCTTCAAGACCGAATTTCTGATCTGATGCAGTGATTTGGCCCATAATCAGTTTTTTCTCTAACTCAGTAAATATACCCCTCTGGCAAAAATGGTAAAAATTTCGAACGGGCCCGGGGTGGCGTCAGGGCATAATTATTGATCCGATTCTTTCGTATGTTTATAAAATATTGTATGGAAATCTTCAAGACCGAATTTCTGATCCGATTCAGTGGTTCGAACCATACTCAGTATTTTCTCTGGCTCGGTTAACATACCCCTTTGGCAATACTGGCAAAATTTCGAACGGGCCCTAGGGTGGTGTAATGACATAATTATTGATCCGATTCTATCGTATGTTTATAAAATATTGTATGGAAGTCACCAATACCAAATTTCTGATCCGATTCAGTTGTTCGACCCAAACTCAGTTTTCTTTTCTGGCACGGTGAACATACCCCTTTGGTAATATTGTCAAAATTTCGAACGGGCCGCGAGGTGGCGTCAGGGCATAATAATTGATCCTATTATTTCCTATGTTTTTAAAATATTGTATGGAAGTCTCCAAGACCGAATTTATGATCCTATTCAGTGGTTCGACCCATACTCAGTTTTTTCTTCGGCTCGGTGAACATACCACTTTGGCAATATTGGCAAACTTTCGAACGGGCCCTGGGGTGTGATCAGGGCGTAATTATTGATCCGATTCTATTGTATGTTTTTAATATATTTAATGGAAGTCTTTAAGACCGAATTTCTGATCTGATTCAGTGGTTCTACCCATACTCAGTTTTTTCTCTTGCACGGTGAACATACCCCTTTGGCAATAATGGCAAAAATTCGAACGGGCCCCGGGGTGGCTTCAGTGCATAATTATTGATCCGATTCTTTTGTATGTTTATAAAATATTGTATGGAAGTCTCCAAGACCGAATTTCTGATCTGATTCAGTGGTTCGAACCATACTCATTTTTTCTCCGGCTCGGTGAACATACCCCTTTAGCAATACTGGCAAAATTTCGAACGGGCCGCAGGGTGGCGTCAGAGCATAATTATTGATCCGATTCATTTGTATGTTTATAAAATATTGTATTGAAGTCTCCAATACCGAGTTTCTGATCCGATTCAGTGGTTTCACCCATACTCAGTTTTTTCTTCGACTCGGTGAACATACACCTTTGACAATACTGGCAAAAATTTCGAACGGGCCGCAGGGTGGCGTCAGGGCATAGATATTGATCTGATTTTTTCTTAGGGTAATAAAATATTGTATGGAAGTCTCCAATACCGAATTTTTGATCCGATTCAGTTGTTCGACCCTACTCAGCTTTTTCTCCGGCTCGGTGAACATACCCCTTTGGCAATACAGGTAAAATTTCTAACGAGCCCCGGGGTGGTGTCAGGGCATAATTATTGATCCGATACTATAGTATGTTTATAAAATATTGTAGGGAAGTCTTCAAGACCGAATTTCGGATTTGATTCACTGGTTTGACCCATACTAAGTTTTTTCTCCAGTTAGTGAATATACCCCTTTGGCAATAATTGTAAAAATTTCAAAAGGGCCCCGGGGTTGGCTTCATGGCATAATTATTGATCCGATTCTTTCGTATGTTTATAAAATATTGTATGGAAATCTTCAAGACCGAATTTCTGATCTGATTCAGTGGTTCGACCCATTCTCAGTTTTTTCTCCGGCTCGGTGAACATAACTCTTTGGCAATACTAGCAAAATTTCGAACGGGCTGCGGGGGGTGGCGTCAGGGCATAATTAATTATCCGATTCTTTCTTAAGGTAATAAAATATTGTATGGAAGTCACAAAGACCAAATTTCTGATCCAATTTAGTTGTTCGACCCATATTCAGTTTTTTCACCGGCTCGGTGAACATACCCATTTGTCAATACTGGCAAAATTTTGAATGGGCCCCGGATGGCGTCAGGGTGTAATTATTGATCCAATTATTTTGTATGTTTATAAAATATTGTATGGAAGTCTTCAAGACCGAATTTCTGATCCGATTCAGTGGTTCGAACCATACTCAGTTTTTTTTCCGGCTCGGTTAACATACCTATTTGGCAATACTGGCAAAATTTCGAACGTCCTCGGGGTGGCGTCAGGGCATAATTATTGATCCGATTCTTTCGTATGTTTATAAAATATTGTATGGAATTCACCAAGACCAAACTGATCTGACTCAGTTGTTCGACCCATACTCAGTTTTTTCTTCGGCTCGGTGAACATACCCCTTTGGCAATACAGGCGAAATTTCGAACGGGCCCTACAGTGGTGATAGGGCAAAATTATTCATCTGATACTATCGTATGTTAATAAATTATTGTATGGAAGTCTTCAAGACCGAATTTCTGATATGATCCAATGATTTGACCCATAATCAGTTTTTTCAACAACTCAGTGAATATACCCCTTTGGCAATAATGGTAAAAATTTCGAACGGACCCGGGGTGGCGTCAGGGCATAATTATCGATCCGATTCTTTCGTATGTTTATAAAATATTTTACGGAAGTCTTCAAGACCGAATTTCTGATCTGATTCAGTGGTTCGAACCATAATCAGTATTTTCTCGGGCTCGGTTAACATTCCCCTTTGGCAATACTGGCAAAATATCGAACGGGCCCCTGTGTGGTTTCATGACATAATTATTGATCCGATTCTATCGCATGTTTACAAAATATTGTATGGAAGTCAGCAAGACCAAATTTCTGATTCGATTCAGTTGTTCGACCCATACTAAGTTTTTTTCTGGCTCGGTGAACATACCCCTTTGGCAATACTGTCAAAATTTCGAATGGGCCGCGGGGGGTGGCGTCAGGGCATAATTATTGATCCGATTCTTTCCTATGTTTATAAAATATTGTATGGAAGTCTCCAAGACCGAATTTATGATCCTATTCAGTGGTTCGACCCATACTCAGTTTTTTCTTTGGCTCGGTGAACATACCCTTTTGGCAATACTGGCAAAATTTCGAACGGGCCCCCGGGGTGTGGTCAGGGAGTAATTATTGATCTGATTCTATTGTATGTTTATAAAATATTTTACGGAAGTCTTCAAGACCGAATTTCTGATCTGATTCAGTGGTTCTACCCATACTCAGTTTTTTCTCTAGCATGGTGAACATACCCCTTTGGCAATACTGTCAAAATTTCGAATGGGCCGCGGGGTGGCGTCAGAGCATAATTATTGATCCGATTCTTTCGTATGTTTATAAAATATTGTATGGAAGTCTCCAAGACCGAATTTCTGATCTGATTCAGTGGTTCGAACCATACTCTGTTTTTTCTCCGGCTCGGTGAACATACCCCTTTGGCAATACTGGCAAAATTTCGAACGGGCCACGGGGTCGTGTCACGGCATAATTATTGATCTGATTCTTTCGTATGTTTATAAAATATTTTATTGAAGTCTCCAAGACCGAATTTCTGATCCGATTCAGTGGTTTCACCCATACTAATTTTTTTTCGACTCGGTGAACATACCCCTTTAACAATACTGATAAAATTTCGAACGGGCCACGAGGTGGCGTCAGGGCATTATTATTGATCCGATTTTTTCTTAGGGTAATAGAAATATACATCTTTTCGGCATCAAATAATCTCTAAAAACTGAAATTTCTATCTAATAACATAGCATAAAAGGCTACTTATCATAATAAAACATAATTACAGGTGAAACCAAGCCTCAAACGAAGAAACAAGCAAAAAGACGAAGAAAAACAGAAGAAAACACAAGAAAACAAAGAAACACGCCCCCATTCCTCAATAAACACGCCCCCATGCTTCTGACACAAGAAAAGAAAAAATTTGGAAGCAAAAGCATGGGCCGTGCCCACCAACCACGGGGCCGTGGACGGGAACACAGAAAAGACAAAGAAGAATTTTGCACATGTCACTAAAA
>NW_027503037.1:0-41516 GCF_021521415.1 Bidens hawaiensis | reverse complement strand
AGAAAGAAAAGATATTGTTTCTTATTGATGCACATGACCAAATACAAGATACATCTATTTATAAGGACATTGCATTAATACAAATATAATGAATAGCTAGCAGTTATGCATGTGAAGAGTCACCATATAAAAATGTATTCATAACAAATTTTTACATGTTAATACATTTTGGGAATTAGTTTGGTGGTTATTTATCCACAAAACCATTATTTGTCGGGTTTTAACGGAATTAAGGTTGAACACGTTTTATTCAGTTTGTTAAATCAAAAGTGTTTTAAACACTTATAGATTCTGGAAAGTATTATTATTTCCAATATTTTGAAATATAATATTTTTCTTTTTTGTTTAATTTACAAAACGATTGTTTTAACAAATTAACTATAACTTTGTAGGTTAGGGTTTTAGATTTGGTTTGGATTGATGGTGTTGTTTGTAAGCTTTCACTCTTTTATTTATAGAGTGTATTAGCTTAGTACTTGGTTATATTTATCCCTTTTATCTTGTGTTTGATTATGTTGGATTGTTATGATTAATTTTTTTGGTATTAGGGTTTATTTAACAAGTATATAGGTACGGGTTGTGTGTGTATTAGACCTCCACCATCCTCCGTGGCTCACAAACAAATATCCGTGAACATATGTTTAGGTTAGTGACTCGCTTGATTCACATGGTCTATGATAGGCATAGGATTAACAAGAATATAAACAGGCTAGGTTTTATTAGAAACAAAATGATAGTGGCCCAATTCGAGAGGGGCGGTCTTCGATTACAAAAACAAGACAAACTTAAACAACTTAAATGAATCAAAAAATGATAAACAAGCCTGCAATTTATACTAGCAGATCCCTAAAATTAAGTGTAGTAATCTACTCCTTAATTTCCGGGATGACGATTGATTTGATAATGATTGAGTAAATTCAGTCGGTTTACCATTAATAGTTTTAACCGAGTGAATTAAGTTAATTTCCCATAAATAGAATCCAGTTGTCCCATATTGCCAGCTGTGACTTTGTCATTACTTCCCCCTGGTAAAACGACTTGTCCTCAAGTCGATTAGACGAAAAATGATCTGTCCCAAACATCAATTGTTACTCAAACGGTTCGATGGCGAGGTGGTGGCATGCCGCGGAATTTTGAGCTTCCGGTTGTAGTCCCTGCAGCTTATGTTCTTAACCATCGACAGTGAATATCATAAAGTTTTTAGCCCAATTTGCTTGAACCGTGTTTAGAGTAGCCAACCATTTAATGCCTAGTACCATATCAGCACCTCCTAGGGCGAATGGATAGAAGTCTTGTGTGATGGTGAGCCCGACAATTTCAACATGACATCTTTGCACATCCGGTTGTAACGGATGACATCTCCATTTCCTATTGGGACATCAAAGGGTGTGATAAGCTGTGAGTTATTTGCAAGTCGTCTACCTGTTGATCCGAAATAAAATTATGGGTCTACCCGCTATCAATCAGCACTTGCACCTCAGTTGCACCTATAACTCCTTGAAGTTTCATTGTAGTTGATGCAGCTTCACCAAAAATAGCGTGGAGGCTAATCTCAGCCGTTTCACATGAGTTATTCTGCTTATTTGAGACTATTGTTTCATCTCCTACATCCGCAATCTCTAAGAGCTTCAAAGTACCCAACTTACAGTGATGTCCATGACTGAATTTCTCCCCACATCGAAAGCACAAGCCTCTTGTTAATCGGGTATGTTTCTCTTCTTTAGAAATGCGAGGAGGGGCAATGTATGAATCGGTTTCGGTTGGGAAATTGGTGGCTGACGAAGTCACAACCGATGAAGAGGTTTTGGCGGTACTAATCGGTTTCGAATTCTGCTCGAATCGGTTGGAATCTGCCTTTGATTCGAATTCTAATGCTAAACTCATAGCACTATAGACTGTACGGGGTTTGTGGATTCGAACATCCACCCTTAGTTCTTCTTTCAACCCGTTTAGGAATACTTCCAACAGGCAATGTACGGGCCAGTTTGAAACCCGAGAAGATCGTTTTGCAAACTCCTGCCTATATTCTTGGACCGATCCAGTTTGTTTGATGCTACAAAGGAACTCATTCGGGTTTTCGAACTCCGCGGGTCCAAAATTTTTGGTAAAAGCTTGGACCAATTCTTTCCAAAAAGTGATTGGCTGATAGTTATTAAGCCAGGAATAGAGGTCCAAAGCAGCATCACTCTCTACATGCATTGAAGCTATCTCAGCCTTCTCTTCCTCGGGTATTTGATAATATCTGAAATATTTTTCAGCCTTCAGCACAAACCCACGAGGATCTCCTCCACTAAAAACAGGGAATTCGATTTTGTTATAGGGTCTATATGGTCTTCGACCCCTCCAAGAGCTTTCCCCTTCATCATACTGCTCGGACCTTCCATCATCATAGCGGCTAAATCGACTGTGTGGTTTCGGTTTAGGATTGGCTTTGGATTTGAGCGCTTGCAACATCATTTTTCAACCTTTCAAAGGACTCCAATCGTGAAGCAATGGCTGCAAGTTGTGCAACCATTGAATCATTATTAGAACCCCCTTCTGGTGGGATATTATTGCTCCGAGTCTGCACCATGTTTCCCGGCAATGGAACCAAATAATAGGCTTGGGATTAACAAGAACAGAAACAGGCTAGGTTTTACTAGAAACAAAATGATAGTGGCCCGATTCGAGAGGGGCGGCTCTGATTACAAGAACAAGACAAACTTAAACAACTAGAATGATTCAAAAGATGATAAACTAGCCTGCAATTTATACTAGCAGATCCCTAAAATTAAGTGTAGTAATCTTCTCCTTAATTTCCGGGATGACGATTGATTTTATTTGATTAAGTAAATTCAGCCGGTTTACCATTAATAGTTTTAACCGAGTGAATTAAGTCAATTTCCCATAAATAAAATCTAGTTGTCCCATATTTCCAGCTATGACTTTATCAGTCTATGGTCACAAGTGTCGGTTTAGGTTATGATAACTTAGATTAACTCTACATACGGCTCCACCATTGTGATTTAGGGCTAGTGTTAGATTAGTTAAGTTATATTACATATTTGCATATAGTTTATGGTGTTTGGAAAAGATTTATGCGTTAAATTCTTTTATGTTTGGATAGAACCTTATGGTTTACAAATAGTGGTTCGCATGTGAAAAAAATAGGTTTTTAGGTTGTAAAATGTTATGATCGGTTATGGAAAATCAAGGTTTGTGTTTTAGGGTTGGGTTGGCTAACAAAAATCAGGCATTGCGATGACATAGCAAAAGCACATATGGAGTGTTGTGAAACAAACTGCTTGACAACTCGGATGTTAAACTTTAACTAGTTGGGTGCCCGCGCGATGCTTCGGCGTTAACAATTTGCAACGCTATACTCGTTTATGTTGATTTATCAATCATCTCGTGATATATTGTATAGTACTTTTGTTAGTTTTGTTATTCGTGCAATATTTTACAACAGTTCATAGTATTATTTGTTTTTATTAGTTATTAAAGTTTTTAAGTTAATAGCATGAATGTGTTATATCTATTTCATAAGTACTACATGACTGTCATATAAAAATTTTTTAAGTGGTTCACCGCTCATGCATTATATATAGATAGATATGTAAATTTAGAAATATCTAAAAAAAAGTTTTCCTATTTGAAAAATCAAAGATCATCGAGTGCAAAGATTTCAAATTAAATAAGTCATTCCTACTTTGATTGAGTGGTAAAGTGTTTAATATGTGAAATATAAGGTAAATGATTCAAACCCTATATAATGAAATTTTTTCGAACAAATTAAAAAATCAACTTAAATACAGATGAAATTATTCTGATATTTTTAGTTTTGGTGATAAATGAATGACATATTTGTATTGGAATAACACATTTATTATAAGCATTTTTGGTGATTTAAGTATTTAACAAAATTTAACTTTTCCTCCTTCATCATTCAATTTTTATCTCTCTTTATTTATACAATAACATTATAAGAGAATCCATATCAAATCATAGATAGTTTGGGTTCATAGTAGTCAACTAAGTTATAATGAATTTGCAATTCAAAAAGAAAAAAAATACAATGAATTTAAAACTAAAAAAAAAAAAACTTAGAACTTCAATTTGACTATGATACAATTCGAGCTAGCTAAAATGGATTTGATATGATACCTTTTTAAAACAGTTTTAAGTAAGACACTTCACTATTTTATATTATATGACTTAGTATAACCAGTAACTATACATAAATTGCACATTACGTTGTGGCTACTTACTTCACCAATGTTTCTTCTTTCCCTTGTGACCATTACATATGAGAATAAGATGTAGTTTAACTTAAAAATTTGTAACATGTGATTTTATAGTGGTCATACGTTACGCTATGCCATTTATAATAAATTTTCATAATTTTGTTCGAAGTTAACACGTGAACTTATATGTGTTAAAGTTGTTATATGACTTTTACGTGTTAAGTTTTCAACAAAATAGTCCCTTGACTTAAGGAATGAGATAATTACATATTAGCCCTTGGACTTTGATAATCCATGAAAGATACCTTTAAAGGTTAACGGTTAATGATTAACTAACCGGTAAAGATCAATGAAGTAAAACCGGCTTAGACGATTTAGATTAAATAACCAACAGTTAAGAATGGTTAGAACGGTATTTAATATTGCAATTACTAAACAGTTAGTCGCGCACGGCTCAAGAAAGGAATAATCATAAACGGCGAACGTAATCGCGTTCAGGTGAGTTTCTAGCCCCATTCCTTGTTATGTTTTCGCGGCTGTGTGCATACTTGATGTGATTAGTTAATACACTTACCCTATGTGGTAAGTGTATGTTATATATGATATATGAGATAGATATGAATGATTGCTTGTCGCTACGTGAACGATCTTCGGATATTGCACGTAACGACAAGGAGTATGATTGTTAAATGAATGATGTGAAGAACGCCTAGGGTGTTCTTATGCTACGATGTAATTGTTGTATATGAGAAGTAAGTGTTTTCCTTGTGTGATTCATGAATGATGAATGCTTGACGGTGCGTGAACGATCTTCGGATATTGGATGTACCGTCAGGTTGTAGTCTAAAGATATAATTGTTGTATATAATGTATGAATGATATACGTACGTATGAATTATGAATAAATAGAAAATATTGTGTGGTCATATGAGACAGAGTGTGACCAGACCCTAACAATATCCGATTTTGGAGGGTGACCGGACCCTAATAATATCCGATGATGGAGGGTGACCGAACCCTAATAATATCCGATGTTGGAGGGTGACCGGACCCTAATAATATCCGATGATGGAGGGTGACCGGACCCTAATAATATTCGATGATGGAGGGCGACCGGACGCTAATAATATCCGATGATGGAGGGTGACCGGACCCTAATAATATCCGAGGATCAATAGGACAGTAGATATATAGCATTAAAATAATAGAGTATGAAGGGATGTAAGAAATTATGTATTGATAATAAGTCAGTATAGTAATTATTATGTACCTTCGGATATGCATGTATGATATGTGTATGTATTGCTTTTTGCCTAATTAACTAGAACGCAATCAGCGTAGCTGACTTTTAGTATGCACGCAGGTGAATACATTTAATGAGCTAGCGTGAGGAGGGCACATGGCATGGATTGAACGGCTGGCATATGAAGATGGAAGAAATGATGTTTTAAATATAATGTTTTGTGTTGGTATCAAAGAAAAGATTTATATTTTGTATCGAATGGTTAAAGTTAACGTTTCTGCAAAAGTTTTAGTTAACTCTGATATTTAAAACTGTGTTTATGAGTAAATCCAACGCTAAAGTAGGGCCACCGGGTTCGGGGCCATACAGTCTTTCACATCTTGACCCATCTCCTTCAACAATTGCTTTAACCAAGTGCATTCTTATGCTGCCATAGCAAAGGTTCGATACTCATCCTCTATGGTTCACAAAGAAATGGTAGGTTGTTGTTTGCTACACCATGAGACAACCCCGGATCCAACTAAGAATACATATCCGGTAGTTGATATACAGGTATCTTTATCCCAAGAATAATCTTCATCACAATAACTCGTTAACATAATACTCGATTCCCTCTCATACCTAACACCATAGCTTGTATTCGTCTTTATGTATCGTAACACCCTTTGAATAACATCAAGGTGTGGTTTTCTTGGTTTCTACATAAAATGGCTTAGAACTCCGTCAATCCTAGTTAATGTGATATAAATGGACTTCCAACTATTTTTTGGTACATCGTCAAATATTCAAGTTATTTTCCTTAATCAACCCTTAGTTCTAAATTTCATCTAAAGTTAACGTACGTTTGCAACTTTCCATACCAAACTTGCTAAGAAAGTAAACACTATAAATAGTTTAATGTTAGATCAAGACATCAAACTCATATTTTGAAAGGCCAAGAAAGTGCCTTAGCCTGCCAAGGTCTTTCATTTGGAATCTTACACAAATATTTTTTTTAGTTGCTTAATCTTTCCAACCAAGCTTCTCGCAATGATCAAATCATCCACATATATGAGAATAATCACCACTTCCGTTTGTTTTATCCTCACAAGCATACTTGAATCAGCCATAGTAGATGTGAACGCACGATGTTCTAGGAACTCCCCAATTTTTCCAAATCATGCACAAAATGACTCCTTCAGCCCATATAACGCCTTCTTCTGCTTGCATGTGTGGTTAGGGTGTTTCACTCTCTCAAACCCTTTAGGCTATTCCATGTAGATTACATGATCTAGATCTCCATATGAAAATGCATTGCTCACATCCATTTGCCACAACTTCCAATATTTACTAACATCTAAAGCTAGTAAAACACAGACTATTGTAAGTTTAGTGACCTGACTAAACGTATATTCGTAATCAATCCTGAAATTTTAAGAAAATCACGGGCCACCAACTGGGCCATATACCTTTCAAAAAATCGGTGAGCCCTATTCTTTACCTTAGACACCCATATACACATGAACGTTTGAACATCAATTGGTTTAGGGACGAGTTCTCATGTTTGATTCTAGAGTAAAGAATCAACTTCCTCCTTCATAGCAATCTGCCACTTTTAGTTATCTTTTGCTTACTCGAAGGTTTCAGGTTCACTCTCTTCTTCTTCTACCAACATGGCTACATTTGCATATCTAGGGTTTGGTTTTCTTTCTTGGTCAAATCATCTTATTTTGGTTATCTAATTTCATCAGTGTTCCTCGACTGTGGTTACTCTTCACGGGCCATGTACCTTTCTGCCATAGGCTCTCCTGGTTGGAGTTTCTGTTTCATTAGTTGATGGCTTGTTTTCAACCTGTACATGGGTTTCTTCTAGAACTAAGTTTAGCTGACTGTCAAAATAAATTTTTAGATATGGTGTGTCGGGTAGGGATTCATTATAAGACCACCATGCTAAGGCTTCATTGAATATTACATTTCGTGACACGAAAATTCTTCCTCTGTGACACTCCTTTCTGTTGAGGAGTGTTAGAACAAGCTATGTTAGTACATAGTTTTGCGTCTCGAGTCTTTGTAACTATCGTTAATGTATTTATCGTTTATTTAATATAATAATTATTAAGATATTAAAGTAGTTCGTTATGGAAGTCATCTAGTTCGTTAAGGATGTTTAACGAACTAGACTTAAGTTATGTTCCCTCTTGATTCGTTAAGGATGTTTAACGAATCAGGGGGTGTTTCGTTAAGTTATTTCATTTAATGTATTGTAACGAAGTCAGTGTCTAGTTCGTTATGGAATGTTAACGAACTAGACCCGTCTTCTATATATAGTGGTGTCTTCCACTGTTAATTTAAGTTTTGAGATAAAGTATAACGAACCTCTGTCCGATTTCTCTCTCAAGCTTCCTTAACGTATTCAATTTTAATATTAAACACACACACACACACACACATATATATATATATAACTAATACTAATAGTAATAGATAACATATAAATCGATTATGAGCATCATGAACTAGATCTGTATAATTGGTTAAGTTTATCCTGGATCTGAGATCTGATTTAGGGTTTCACAAGTGGTATCAAAGCTTTCGGTATTCGACTGCTCGTGATTCGTATAATTAATTGTTAATTAAAGATTGTTTAATTGGTAGTGTGTTATAAGTTTGTTTATGGTTTGATTTGGATCAATTGAGTGTGAATTGGACTGGTTATGTATTGATTTGGATTCGATCTGTGTTTGTTAAGGTATTGGAAGGTTGTTGTGAGTAGGAATTGGATTTTGGATTGGTTTTGAATTGAATTGGTTTGGATCTGTTTTGGCCGAAAACAGAGTCGTAATTTTGGTCAAATTGGAAACGAGTTAATGTTAATCGGTTACGGGATGGATTGAGTTGGGTTCGTGTTCTGTTTCTGAGTAATTTGATTGGTAATTTGAACGATTTGGTGAATTGAAGAGTGAGTATTACAGATTTAGGTGTTGATTTTGGTGTTCATACTTTTCCAGAAATCTGGAAAAGAAGGTTGAAGATTTGAAGATCTTCATGTGCATTTGAAGATTCGTTAATTTCTGGCTAATTCGTTAACCCTGTTCACTAATTCGTTATTCTAATTCGTTACACTTTCTCATTCGTGTCTTTTAGTTCGTGAGACACGTGTCTTACTTCGTTAACTTTAATTTTAACAACTTTTGCCATGTGGCAATAGTTGTCTGAGTTTGTTACAACCGTTGTAACAACCTGATTCGCTATAGTTGATTCGTTATCAACTGTAGCTAATTCGTCACCTAATTCGGTAAAAGTGATTTAGTGATTCATTAAGAAAACTCACCGGTTCGTTCTTCTAATTCGCTAAGTTTTCCCTTAGTGATTCATTAAGAGAATTATCTAAGTCGTTAACATATTTCGTCAATCTAATTCGTTTACTTTGACTTAATTCGTTGACCAGATTCGTTAAACTTTCAAATTCGTTAACATTTCAGATTTGTTAATACTATTCCTGATTCGTTACCTGGACAACTTTCAATTCGTGAATTATGATTCGTTGACTACTGTTTGCAGTTCGTTAACAAGTACTATTCACAATTAGTTAAGATATTTTCAATTTTAACCCTTGGAGTTTGAAAGTATTGTCATTTTTTTCAAAATGGCTGGTATGTATGCTTTGGCTACTCAAAATATGTTAATGCAAAAAAATGTTGCAACTAGACACCGAGATTGGTTCACATTCAAAGTGTCCACGTTTAATGAAATTTAGCGATTTTGCTAAGTGGGAACCTCGTTTCCGTGCACATCTAGGGTCCATTCACCCTGATTGTTCGTATTGCCTGGATGAGGTATATAATGTTCCTATGATTGGATATGAGACTATCAGCTTCACGCCTAAAGTTATCTCTCAATACTCTCAAGAAGAGAAGAAAGCATTGGAAATTGAAACAAAAGCCTTCTCTACCCTTACGATGGCTTTACCTGAAAACATCTTTCATCAAGTTGGTAGCATAAAGATTTGTGCTTCGTTATTCCAACACATTCGTATGAGGAGTATGGGTAAAACGGCTGAAAGCAAGAAGGTAATGCTCAAGTTTCAATTTAGAAACTTTAACCTACTAAAGGGTGAGACTAATGAAGAGATGACAACAAGGTTTAATCATTTGATAGCTGAGATGGATAAAATGAAGTTGGAAACTTCTGAAGTTGATAAGATTGATACTATCAAGAGTGCACTACCGAGTTCTTATTCTACGTTTTTAATGGTTCTAAAAGAAAATAATTATTTAAATAATGAAGACTTGACTGCGACTGAGTTCTTGCAAAAGATCGAAGCTCGTGAATATGATCTCAAATGTCAAAAGTCTTCCAAAGATAGTCAAGATCCTGATTTTTATGGTGGGAGTATGCCCTTGAGTTCAACCATCTCTCCAATCACAACATTTTTTACGCAACATGCAAGTGACAATGCTACAACTATTTATAGTGATCCACGAGCATGTTTCTACATTACTAGAAATTTTGGTTCAACAAATGTTTCTAATTCTTATGGAGGGTCTAGAAATTCATCCACTAAAAGTCAATTTTCACCACCACCAACTGTGAACATGAAGGAAGCTGAACAAAACTTTCCTTTCTTGACAGCCTTCATGTCTTCCTATGAGAATTTGGTGAGTAGCAAGATTGCCACTAGTGATTTGACTGCTGAAGACTATGATCAGATTGATCCGGATGACTTAGAGATTATGGACTTGAAATGGAACATGGCAATGATTTTCCGTAAATTTAAAAGGTTTATGTAAAGGACTGGCAAAGATCTTCCCGCTTTAAACAAGAAGTTGGGATTTGATAAACTGAAAGTCAAATGTTATAATTGCCAGGAATTTGGGCATTTTGCAAAAGAATGTGATAATCCGAAAAATGAGTATACTGGTCCTCGTGGTCAAAACCAAAGTTCTTCTACACCACGAGGTAATAATGATGAAAAGAAACCTTCTACTTATGGGTCACAAGCAATGTTAGCTGATGGGACTGATTGGTCACAACGATTACTGTGTAATGACAATCAAGCCAATTTGGTTATGTTTAAGACAAATGATGTTTTTCAAGATGCAAGCGGAAGTGATTTATCATCTGATATTGATATTGAATCGGACTCTGATGATTCATGTGTTAATATTCCAACCATGTTTGCTTGCATGGCTAAGATCAATGAGGTTAGTCCTTCTATCTCTGCTAATTCGTCTGCTAACGTAACATGTGTTGAATGTGAGACTAACAAACCTAAGTTAGAGTCTTTAAAGAATCATAATGATAATTTAGTGAGAGAAATTGCTTCAGTAAAGGATACTTATCAGCAATCTCTTGAATCTCAAATGAGATCTCGAGAGAAGATTGAAGCTTTGTCGACAGGTAACCATGATCTCAAGGCTGAGTTATCTGTTAAAATGACAATCAATGATCAAAAGTTTCAAGAAATTTTGAAACATCGTTCAAAGATAACCGGACTTGAGAATGAGGTTCTTGAGTTAAAGAACAAGTTGGGTAAATTTCGAAACTCTTCCTTTTTGCTAAACGAAATAATCGAAGTGTATAGTAAGCAAAAAGATTCAAAGAAAGGTATAGGTTTTGTTGAAATTCCACCACATTTTCACAATGATTATGAAGTAAATCATTTTGCTAAAAGAGAAGAAGATGTGATTGTGAAAGAACCTGTGATTTTTGAAAAATCTAAACCAGTTAAACTGAAACTGTTAAAGCCCAACCTTCAACTCAGAAACCTCATGTAGAAAGCAACAAAGTCTTTGTTGAAAATGTTGACAAAGTGATTATTGGGGATGTGTTTGAACCTGAGGTTATACACAAAAACGAGAACATTCCAAGTTCTAATCACACTCTTTGTGAACCTCATGAATTTGAGGAAGCTGTGTATGGTTCATACAAGCCTCATGTGAGAAAGAAAACCAAGTTAAGGTTAAACCCGTGAAGGTTAAGAAATCAGAAAAGCCTAAAATATCTGATAAGGACTTGATGCGTTTCATCAATCCTACTAGTTCTAAGCCATCATCTACTCGTGTTTTTAAGTTAAATGGAATGAATACGATGTTCACTGAAAAAGACATTCCGATTAGTGTTATCAAACCTAAACTCACCGAAAGCGTCTTTTACAACGAAAATGACAAGATACAAGATCGTGAACGTCAATATGTTTGTGCCAAAACATCAAACTCATCAGACCCATTGGTTAGAGCTAAACAAGTATTAAAAAATGCTAAGAAAGTTCAGTTTGTGAAATCCACTGGAATTAACACATTGCAAAGTTTTTTAAACTGCTCTAATCTTGACTTTTATATGAAAAAGAATTCTATATCTTCTGATGATTTGGCCAAGGGTTTCACTAAAAATGTGAGTTATCAACCTTCTGTTGCATCTGTTTTTGCTAAATATCACCATGATCGTGTGGACATGCGAAGTTGTTTTTTGTGTGGACAACAAAGTCATGTTGTGAGAAACTGTGGACAGAATAGATCTCAGAATCTTCATCCGTTTGTCAAGGACCATTCGAAACCGTTTACTTTGATAAAGGAGATTTTGAAACGACCTGTGTCATGTGATGATGATACTAAGACCATGTTTTCAAACGTGAATCCACGTAAGGTAATTCATGCGAACGAAACACATGGTCAAGTGAACCAAAGTTTGTGCCAACTGAGCCTATATGAAAGAACGTGAACTCAAATTTTGTTCAAGCTGCTTATCTAAGACGAAGGTCTAAGAAGCTGGTAACTTATTCTCAAGTTGCTGAACAACAGTTGAATTCTGTTCAAGTTAATGTTCCAAGAGAAACTCAAAAGGTGGCCAAGACTGAGGCCTGGGCTGCCTTTTTGAACTAATCACTTTTACTCTGTATGTAGGGTACATCTAAGACCGTGTCTGGTGAAAACTGGATAATGGATAGTGGATGTTCTTGTCATATCACTGGAAATCTCGACCTCTTAAAAAATGTGAGAAATATTCAAGGGGGTTATGTGGCCTTTGCTGGGAATTCTGGGGGAATGATAACATAAGAGGGTGAAGTTTCAAATGGTCACATTACGTTTGAAAAAGTCAATTACTGTGACAAGGTAGACCATAATTTATTGAGTGTATCGCAAATCTGTGACAAGAAGTACACCACGGTATTTACTGATAAAGAGTGTCTGATTTTGAAACCGGGATATGTGATTCTCAAGGACATGGTTGTCATGCGATCACCTCGATCAAATGATATTTATGTCTTAAATATGATGTCTAAAGTATCAACATCTATCGAAACATGTTTTGTCTCAAAAGCAACTGAGAAGGATTCTATTATATGGCATCGTAGAATGGGTCACATTCATGTTCGAAACATGAATTATTTAATGGCGAATGACTTAGTTGAGGGTGTTCCTTTGAAGAACTTTATGTTATCTGACCACTGTGTTGCGTGCAAGAAAGGCAAGCAGAAGAAAAAGTCACATCCATCTAAGTTATTGAATTCCATTGATACTCCTCTTGAACGACTTCATATGGATCTTTTTGGTCCTGTGAATCGTGCTAGTATCTCTGGAGATTGGTATTGTCTTGTTGTTACCGATGATTATTCAAGATACTCATGGGTTTTATTTATGAGTTCAAAAGATCAAACTCCTGTTCTGGTACAAAACCTAATCACTAAGATCGAATCACTATACAAACAAAAAGTGAGGAGAATTCGAAGTGATAATAGTACTGAATTTAAGAAGATTGTATTGGATTTCTTTTGCATTCAAAAAGGAATTCACCGAGAATACAGTGCACCCTATGTACCACAATAGAACGGTGTTGCTGAAAGGAAGAATAGAACTTTGATTGAAGCCGCAAGAACTATGCTTGCTGATTCTAAGCTTCCTGTCCAATTCTGGAATGAGGCGGTGAATACAGCTTGTTATACGCTTAATCGGGTTCTAACAGTTAAACGACTCAAGAAGACAAGTTATGAGCTTTTAAACAATCGAAAGCCTAGCTTAAATTACTTGGAACCGTTTGGGTGTCCCTGTACGATATTAAAGAAGGACGTGGGTAAGTTTGAAGAAAAAGCCATCAAAGGTTATTTCTTGGGGTATGCGTCTCCAAAGAAAAGGGTATTTAATGTCACTTCTGATTGTGTTGAGGAATGGTATCATGTGGACTGTCAAAAGTACACCACACCTCCTCAAGGGAAAGGTCCCGACTAGATGTTTGATTATGATGGCTTATTTAATTCATTTACTCCATCAACTAAGAACTTAGATGAAGACCCGGTTCGAGCATACTTTGAAGATCATTTGGCCATTCCAAGATTTTCAAGTTCTAATGATGTTGAAGCTCCACCTGCTACTCCAACTGAAGATCCATGTGATGCTTCTCCAGATGCTTTTGATAATGTGTCTACTTCTTCTGATGACAATCAAGCTAATGATCAGGTTATTGAACTTGAAAGTGATAATTCATCTCCTGAACTTGGAGAACATTACACTAACTTATTCAACAATGTTGCGGTTCCTGAGAATCCCACTCTTCGGATTCATAATTATCATCCATAGGAAAACATCATTGCTGAACTTGATGTGGGCGTTCAAACATGTCATCAAGTTGCTTCGTCAAGTGAGAATAACGTATTGTGTGCTTATGAAGATTTACATTCTTCTGGAATTGTAAATGTTGCTAAATTCACTTGCTTTCTATCCCAAGTTGAGCCAACGACGCCTCGTATGGCACTTCAAGATCCTTCTTGGGTAGAAGCCATGCAAGAAGAATTATAGCAAATAGCACGTTTGGGTGTTTGGGATTTAATTGACAAACCCGCTAGAGTCAAAAAAGCTATTCCGACTAAGTGGGTATTTAAATGTAAGAAAGACGATCGTGGGGTGATGGTGAGGAACAAGTCACAATTAGTGGTGCAAGGTTTTCATCAACAAGAGGGTATTGACTACACTGAAGTATATGTTCCAGTTGCAAGATTGATGCTTATAAGAATATCAAGGTCTACCAAATGGATGTTAAAAGTGCTTTTCTCAATGGTGAACTACAAGAGGAAGTGTTTGTTTTACAGCCTCCTGGTTTTGAAGATCATGATTATCCGGACCGAGTTTACCGATTAAACAATGCCCTGTATGGTCTACATCAAGCCCCGAGAGCTTGGTATGGCACGCTCGCCGACCATCTGACTGATAACGGCTTCAAGCGAGGGACTATCGATTGCACTTTATTTCATAAGACTGTTGGTGATGATCTTCTCCTAGTTCAGATTTATGTTGACGCATTATCTTTGGGTCAACAAACGACACGTTATGTAAGGAATTCGATAAGTCAATGCAAACGAAGTTCGAGATGAGCTCGATAGGAGAGATGAATTTCTTTCTAGGGTTGCAAGTTCACCAGTCTACGAAAGGAATCTTTATTCACCAGACCAAATATGTGAACGATGTCTTGAGCCGATTCAAGATATCTGGAGGATAAATCCCTTTCGAGGTGTACTCTCCACCATTATATTCCCTCGAGGTGTACTCTCCACCATTATGAAGGATAAATCTTTATTCCCTCAAGTAGTCATTATATTCTTTCGAGGTGTACTCTCCACCATTATCCGAACGAATACATTCCAGTACATATTTCTTCTCCCTATCCACCTCAACTTTAAACTCTTTGAACTTACAAAAAGCTTCAGACTTCTCCTTCATGAAGTCTACCCAAAGATACCGGGAAAAGTCATGGATGATAGATGCTTGTTTCACATGACCGAACACATCGGTGTGAACCAATGCTAGGGGTTTGGTAGCATTATTACTTTGAGGATTCGAATGGATGTTGCTTTTTATTGCCAAACTGGCACCCAACACACACCACGTCATTTCGAACTTCGAGGTTAGGAATCCTGTTCACCAAAATTTTCTTATTCATAACATCTAGTTTATCATAACCGACATGGCTTAATCGTTGATGCCACAAATCTATACTCTAGTTAGATCTTGTCTTTTCTACATATGTCGTACCTGCTGACAGCATGTAACGGGACTCAATTCGTTTACCTTGTATGACGTGTCACACCCCAACCTACAGCGGAAATGTCGGGGCATGAGCTAATTGTTCACAACTCATAAGGTACTACCATGAAATTATAAAGCGACAATATCTAATTAATTTATTTATTATCAAACAAAAGTTAAATACAACAAAAATAAATAAAATTACAAATACAAAACCAACTATTCTTGTATATGTTTATTATCCTAAATTCATATCTACGTGAGCTTCAGTTCGATAAGCAATCCAGTCTATAACCTGCAAATGCGTACAAAATATATATTTATCAACAATACATGTTGAGTAAGTAGATCACCACTTTTGACACAAACAAAAAAATGGTAATATATAATGATATAAATGAATGAATAAAAATAGGCAAAACTGATATTTTTGAGTATAAACAATGAAATCGTTAAGCAAGTGTTGAGTGTCGGTGAAACCATTGCCAATGCGATCGGGCTACAGCCACTACGACGGTCGTATGATCATACTATATGTAGGTTCCCTTGATGGATCGCACGAGATATCTCGATCTACTCAGGTGCGGAATCCCTGCGTAGATCGTTACGAGTATAGAACACGAATCACACGAACACACGAAACGAACACACGTTATATAATAACTCAAACACGTGATACGATATCACTATTACAGACACACGTTACAGCTCTCGTAACAACTCGAACAAACTAACACGAACAACTGATTCACCCAAACAGCCGTAACCTAGGACTATTTATACACGACAACTTCGCCCGGCATGTTCAGGCGAAGTTGTCCATAACTTCGCTTGACTAACAAGTTCGCCTAAGCGAACTTGTTAACAACTTCGCTTAAGACATATATAAAACATAATTAACATTACAGACTCGATTACAGACACTAGACAATGAACTACTGACATTATGCACCAACAGACTCCCCCTTGGCAGTAGCTTCATGTCTTGATCTTCAAGCACGTGTCTTGTAACCTTCAATCTCTTTGTCTTCATGCATGTACTCCTTCTCTCACACATACCGTGACTACTCGCTGATATTTCCTCGCTTCGTCTTTCCAAGCAGGAATATAAAATATCTTCTTTTCATTTAACACCTGCAGATCAGCTTTCGATAAATTAACAAGATGCATCGGATCATACACTCTTAGCACTTCTTGTTCGTCTTCGTCTTCCATCACGGCTTCAGCAGTCTGGCAATCAACATACCACCATTTAAGGTTCTTCAACACATCCTTGGGCATTGTCTTCATCGGCACATCTTTAAGACACCGAATCGGTTTGTACTTCATTACCATCCAAGGCTTGCCATCTGCTCTCATTCCCCTTTCTTTATCTTCCACTAGCTTTCCCTTCTGTGGCTTTAATAACTCAAACTTCTTTTCTTTAATACTTTCTTTCCACACGATCTTTCCAATAACTTTGGCCATGTTGTCGTCAGTTCTATTAATCAACCCCAATCTAGCCAAATCCTTCACCTCACATTCAGGCAATGTATTGAGAGATCTCAACGTCCTCTTAAAGTATTGGATCCCGTCATATCTTTTCACCATGAACACTTTTAACTGTTCATCATATAGCCAACAGATAATTCCTTTCTTTGATTCAGCATAGCCTTTGATATTATAACTTTTCTTGAACATGGTTGGAACAGCAGGCTTCTTAGTTTTGATAAACCAATGAGCATAGCCTTCCTTCCATCTAGGCTGCTCCTCCCATTCTGTATCATCACCTGCTGTGTCTTGACATACATCTGACTTTTCAACTTCAGGGATCTCGTGTTCAACATTCTCCTCAACTATTTCACCCTCTTCAACATCATCTTCAATCACTATTTCAGCACCAATCTTTTCAATCTCCTCAATTGGTAGAACATCATCTTCACACATAAACTCATCATCCAACATATCATCATCTAATTCCTTCAAGGCATCGATCACATCATCTCCCATCTCCTCGTCATCAACCATCACCACCTCATCACCACCAGAACCGCCAGCTGCGCTTGCAGACTCCCCCTGAGCTGTTGAAGTCCCAAGAGCTTGAGTAGTTCTTGGCAACTCACCACCTGCACCTTTCGATGCATTGGGATCATCGTCTCTGTCATTCCTCTTCTTTGTCCTGAGCTCGTCGCCTTTACAGCTCATCTCCCCCTGAGATGCCAAGAACTCCTTCATAGCATCTATAATTTTCCCATGTTCAACCAGGAGGGACGACTGTAGTTGATTTTCTGCTACTAGGCGCTGAATAGCCTGGGTCTGGATAAGATTCACCCTTGACTGCTCTGCCACGACCCGTTCCAGTGCGGCTATTCTTTCCGAGTCTGATAGGGTTGCATCGAAATCGAACCTCATATGCGATAAATCGTGAGTGTACTAAGGAGGGATTTCCGATGAAACCGGGACATCAGAAGCAGCTGTGGACGTAACCGCAGGTTGTATCGTGACCGACAACCCTGCAGTTGCAACGACTGTCGACTCAACAAATTGTGCAACAACCTCCGACGGAGTAAGCGTTGGAGGCGGCAACGATACGATATCTGGAGTCGTCAGCTGGAGTGTGATAGACGGGAGGCCAACAGATGATGTTGTAGCCACCACGGGTACATCGGTGGCGCTTAAACTTGTGACCTGCAGTGATGTAGGAACAATCGACATACCTGACAGTGCGGGCGGAGCGAAACGTACAACTCTTGAAGTCTCTCCAGCTCCCATACCTGCACCTGTCCTTTCCCGTCTTGAACGTCTAATCAACTTGTGAATATCTTCTTCTTCTTCTGACTCACTATCATCATCTGTCCTCTTTCTCTTCCCAAACGTCCTCTCTTTAGTCACCAACATCCTTCTCGCCTCATCCATAACATCATCAAGATCTGAGTCAGCCACCGTCGTAGCTGCTCTAGTAACACGCACAGTCGAGACACGGTCAACTGGGATCTGAACGTTCTCCTCTGGATCCACCCGATCCATATCGAAGAATCCTTGACCTCCGAATTCTGCATCAAGGTCCACTTCCTCCTCCGGTGACACAACAGGAGCAGCACGTATAGCTTGAGATGCTCCTACCTGTTGTGGTGCCGGGTCTCTGAACTCATCCCCACGAGCTGGCACATACCCCGGGTTTATTAAGTACCCAAAGAGTGGAGTATGCCTTGGACGCAATTCAGGCTTGCTCCTCGCGCTGGATGTTCGGCATTGAGCGAAGATACGTTTGCTCACACTCTCCACGTATCTTATTGGACGTCGTTGAGGCAACGTGGGAGCAACATGATTGAAGATCATCTGAATGAATCTTGGATACATGATGAACCTTTCACGAGCCATCGCTCTCCTCTGTCTATCGATCTCATAAAAGACCATCTGACTAAAGCTATAACGTTTGTTATAAGTCAGAGCAGTCATTGCTGACTGCATGGTCGCACCCGTACCATCAGTGCCCGCCTTCCTCCCAGACATGCAGACAATCATTACGTGCATGAGGAAGCGCCACTGATCAAGTAGGAAACCCTTCCTCCGTTGTGTATCGCCCAATGGACCAGAATAGCCCATTCGTAGAAATGCTCCATCGCGGAACGGAGCAACAAACTCTGTAGGGTCATCCCTAGTCTCCTCTCCAAAACGTAAAGCCACCCGAATTTGTTCAGACGAGAACTGAACTTCTTGATTGTTGACGGTTGCTCGCATAACCGGGGGCTCAACGCGGCAATCGTATTCCACCGTCTGCCAAAAATCCTCAATATTGGGTAAGGATATCGGCAGAGTAGTTGTGATCGCGTGGAATATCCGCGAGCGAAGGAGGAATGTAATAATCTCGCGGTAGTCCTCCACACCACTCCCATCTGGGTCTAAGGTAATGTACATGTTGTGCCCAAGGAAGAATTGTCTCTGGTTATCTCCCCCGTCATCGCCACCAGCACCTCCAGCACCAGCAACAGCAGCCATATCTGCAACAAACGAACCAAGTTAGATAAACGTTAAGGCATAACACAAGTTCGCTTGTTACCATGAGCGAAGTTGTGATAAAATCTGTATAGGCGAAGTTAAAGGTGGGGCGAAGTTGGGAACAACTTCGCTTCATCTTTAAGTTCGTCTAATAACTAATAAGTAAAAAGGTCCAGGCGAAGTTAATGATAACTTCGCCTCACCACAACATCGCCTCAGGCGAAGTTAAGCCTCAGGCGAAGTTACGGATAACTTCGCCCAAACCCTAAGTTCGCCTGAATCTGTATCGGCGACAGTAAGGTCGTTTCAAACTTTCGAAAACTTGATGTTTCTGGTTAATGTGAAGATTTAGGACACTTAAACACAAGATTTTAAGGATAACTAGACGACCAGGTTGTACATGACCACGTGAAGACAAGTTTTGAAATCGGGTTTAAGGATCGATCGTCCGAGGTCATTAACCGGTTGTCGAAACAACCTAGGATTAACAACATGAACATCGATTATCAGATATAAGAACCCAAACACACCTTGAATACTGATTGAAATCGAAGAAAGATAACAAAGATGAATCGACAGGTAAGATCGCTAAGTTCGCTGGTAAATCGGAGAGTATAAGTTCGCTGATATTTGAGAATAATGAACGAATGACCTTTGAAAATCCTTATATAGGGGCGCTGTTATACAGGCGAAGTTACGGTTAACTTCGCCTAGGCGAAGTTATTCACAAGTTCGCCTGTTTAACAACTTCGCCTATATTTACAAAATCAAACCTTATAATTTGAACTTTTTTCAATTAACTTTTAAAACTTCCCTTTGAGAATTAAATGACACGATCAAGTCCAAGTAACCAGATATAAAAGCATACAACTACATAAAAAGAAAACTTTTAACAATTTAAGTTTAAGGGATCAAATTTCAGTCTTTACAAGGGACTACTACGTTTTAGAAAAGATCCGAACAAGAATCATACTAATTACGTGACTGTCAAATAGATCCGTGTTTAGCTGTATTATGACATAAAGAAACAGGTTGTAGGCAGGTAAATAACTTAAAATGGTTTTCATCATTTCTGTGATACGAGTTAGGTTCAATTATGGCTCAAAATTTAAGTGGGCAACAACTCAGAGATTATGATGCCTCCTATCTATTCTCAAAGCGTATTTGGCTTTTCCCAAGTCACCCCGAATTGACTTCGACCCATATTGTCTGATTAAGTTTGTAAGTACTCTTCATCTGCTTCCCGTTCTCTTTCTTACTCCATGATTGAGAAGTCTTGACATTGTCAGCTCTCTTTTTTTTTTTTTTTTTTTTTTTTTTTACGATAAACATATACATAGACTTCAGAGTAGTAAACAACTGCAAGTCCCGAATCTGGATCACTGCAGTTTCTTCACACACTATCTTTACGGGAATCAGAACATTTATGGGCTCGTGTATGACTGGGTAATCGCTTTTCTGCCTATCATTCGGAAAGATATATATGAAGACATGCAACACTCTTAAGGAGTGTCCACGTAAAATCGAGTATATTTAGTTTGTATCACATCTACTTTTACGCACCATAAAAGCTACCATGACATACAATGACTGTTCTAAAGCCTTTTAAGCCTAATAACTTCACTAGTTAAGCACACAAAAGCAGTATATCTATCATTTTCCAAGGTTGGATCAATTTTCTGTTAAACAAAGTAAAGTAACTTCTTACGAAGTAGTAGACTTGAAAAATAATTTCATTTCCCAAAAAGAAAAATTTTAACATCAATCGCCCCAACCCAAACAAAGTCTTCAGGTAAACGGCTATCCCGAAGATCCAATGGATCTGCTGGACCGACCACATACTAGTATGTGTCCTTCTAACTAAGTATGATCGACTAATTTTAAGCGAAAGAATGAAAACACATCATAAACCGCCCCGGTCACTTTCAGTCATCTGGTTAATGGCTATCCGCATATTCTACAAGTAGAAATAAGGACCAAACATATCCTAAGACATGTCCTTCAAACTGAGGCAACCGACATAATTCTAAGCGATAGTGACGTTTTTTTTTTTTTTTTTTTTTTTTTTTTTTTTTTTTTTTTTAAACGAACATAAAAAGCATGGTTACTCGGGATTGATCATCCCATTCAGCTCAATAAGGTTTTGAAATCTTGTTTTGTCAAACGCTTTAGTATATAAATCAGCGAAATTATCAAGCGTATCCACCTTTTCAAGCACAATCAGTTTCTTCTCAGCACAATCCCGTATAAAATGATGACGTATGTCAATATGTTTAGTTTTACTGTGCTTCACGGGATTGTTAGTTACTGAGATAGCAGCTGTGTTATCAATGCAAATAGGAGTAAGTAAGAAATTCAGACCATAGTCGCGCAACTGTTGTTGAATCCAAAGAACTTGGGAGCAGCAGTTGGATGCTGCCATGTATTCTGCTTCACAGGTTGAAATTGCGACTGAAGTCTGCTTCTTGCATTGCCACGACACCAATCTGCCACCAAGAAACTGACATCCACCAGTTGTTGACTTCCGACTCTGATTGCACCCTCCATAATCAGAATCTGTGTAAGCGACCAACTCCAAGTCTCCTCCTTTTGCGTACCACAACCCCAGCTTCGGTTTGCCTTTGATATACCGCAAGATCCTCTTCACACCCTTCATGTGAGATTCCTTTGGGTTTGCCTGAAAACGAGCACAAAGACAAACTGCAAACATAATATCAGGCCTAGAAACAGTTAAGTACATTAAAGAACCTATAATAGCCCGATACTGAGTTGGGTCCACATCTGCGTCATTGTCAGAATCAGCACCCAATTTATGGTTGACGCAGATTGGAGTATCGAATGGAGTGCTGTCCTCCATCTTGAAGCGTTTGAGCACATCATGGACATACTTGGTCTAATGAATGAACATCCCTTCCTTCTTCTGATCAACCTGCAATCCTGAAAAGAAAGTTAGTTCACCCATAGCACTCATTTCAAACCTTTTCTTCATGACGGCCTCAAAATCTTGACACATGGAGACTTTTGATGCAGCAAAAATAATGTCATCCACGTAGACTTGCACTAGCAGGAAGTCGCTTCCTTGTCTCTTCACAAACAGTGTGCTATCAATCTGACCTCTTTCAAACCCATTTTCAAGCAAGTAATCTGATAAAGTTGAGTACCAGGCACGAGGTGCCTGATGTAGTCCATACAACGCCTTGCTTAATTTGTACACATGGTCTGGAAAGTCTGGGTCAGGAAAACCCGGAGGTTGCTCAACATACACAACCTCATCAACTTTCCCATTTAGGAATGCACTCTTTACGTCCAACTGAAAAACCTTCATCTTTTTATAAGCAGCAAATGCCAAAAACAATCTAATGGCTTCCAATCTTGCCACAGGAGCGAACACTTCATTATAATCAATCCCCTCTTGTTGATTAAAACCTTTAACGACTAGCCTCGCCTTGTTTCTTATAATAATCCCTTTCTCATCTCTCTTGCACTTAAACACCCATTTTGTGCCTATCGCATGCACATTCTTTGGTTTTTCAACCAAAGTCCAAACTTCCATTTTCTTGAACTGAGCCAACTCTTCTTGCATGGCTTCGACCCACGAGCTGTCCTTGAGAGCCATTTGATTATTCTTCGGTTCAATCTGGCTGATAAAGCAGGTGTACAAGCATTCGTTGATTATGCCTGTCTCCTTAATGCTTGTGTAAACACAGGTGTGCTCATTCAAGCTACGTCTTGTTTGTACACCGGAGGACACATCACCAATCACATTCTCCAAAGGGTGATCTTTATGAATTCTCGTGGTCGGAACAGAACCGACATGCAGATTGTCTTCCAAGTTAGAAGAGAGCTCGTCAATGATTGTTTCTTGCTGAGAGTGAAACGGATTGAAAAATTCTTCTTCAGTCGAGGCAGCAGGGGTATCGATAGCATTTGATGAGGAAGGTTGACATTTATCGATCAGCTGTCTTTGCAATAGATTTTCTTCCTCATCAAGGATCATCTTCGTAGCAACTCTCTCTTCTTCTTCAGCAATATCCAAATACGGTATGTTAAAAGACTTAAAAAGTTTAACATAGTCGAAAAACTCAGCAGGTCCGTTGCTTGGTTTTGGCGGTTGGTAACTTGTGATATCGGTGTTACACACCACCTCAACCTTGCTGGTCGATGTATTAAAGACACGTCTGTTGGGTGTCCCAACAACATAACCGACTAAGATTCCTTCATCGGCTACTTCACCAAATTTAGAATTTGTCTTTAAAATCGAACAAGGGGACCCGAATGGTTCAAGACCACTCAAGTTGGGCTTCCTCCCATGCATAAGCTCATAACACGTTTTATTAAGTCGTTTAACCGTCAAGACTCTATTGAGGATATAGCAGGCTGTAGCAACAGCTTCAGCCCAGAACACCACAGGAAGCTTTGAATCAGCCAGCATAGTTCTGGCTCCTTCAATTAATGTTCTGTTCTTCCTTTCAGCCACTCCATTCTGTTGCGGTGTATACGGAGCGCTGTATTGGTGTTCGATCCCTTTCTGAAGGCAGAAGATCTCCATCTCAAAATTCTTGAACTCCGTTCCATTGTCACTCTCGATGAACTTAACCCTTTTATCCATAACGTTCTCAACTTTGGTAATCAAATTCTTCACCATCTGAGCCGTTTCATCTTTTGATTTCAGGAAATATAGCCACGAATATCGTGAGTAATCATCAGTGATCACCAAGCAATAAGAAGTACCTCCCAGACTTTTTGCATTCACGGGACCGAAGAGATCCATGTGAAGCAATTCTAGGGTACTGACAATTGAATTGACTTTCTTGGTGAGATGGGATTTCTTGTGCTGCTTTCCCTTCTTGCACGGTAGACATTTGTCTTCAAAATTGAAACTTTTCAAGGGAACGCCCAGCACAAGTCCATTCTTAACAATGTGGTTCATCTTCCGAAGATGAATGTGCCCCATTCTCCTATGCCACAATTCGGACTCCGATTCGCTCGCTTTTGTCATAAGGCATGATTCTTCCGTGGCCATTTCAGTCGACCTCATATCCATAATGTACGTATTCCTCTCACGTGGAGCCTTCATCACAATCCACTCCTCTGGTATCTGAATACCAGGATGTAACACAATTGCTTCATTCTTTGTGAAGTGTACGGTGTACTCCTTATCACAAATCTGCTACACACTCAGCAGATTGTACTTCAATTCTTCGACAAAGTTTACTTTTTCTAATGTCATCTTCCCGTTAGACACCGTTCCCATTCCTGTAATCTTTCCTCCACTTTCACCTGCAAAGCTCACTCTCCCTTCTTGAACAGGTTTCAAATCGTGTAACAAGTTTTTGTTACCCGTCATGTGCCGGGAACAGCCGCTATCCACAACCCAAAGATTATTGGCAGCCCTGTTCAACTGTTCCTGCACGATAAAGCAAAAGATTAGAATCTAGGGACCCAAGACCAATTGGTCTTGGATCTATACATCCCAAACTTTGGCTTTCCAAAGTTAGTATCCGGATAATTCCTGTAAGTCCTTTTAGGATACCTCCTTGTAGATTGATTGTGAGGCCTTCCAAACCTTTGTGAATTGAACGAATTATAGCTTGTGGTTTGGTTATTAGCAGTGTAAAACTGAGATTTGTTTCTATGAAAACCTGAATTAGTCACATTTTTGAATTTTGAATGGTTTTCATTTTTAGCAGTATGATAATTACTATTAGGCTTATTCTCAGTTTTAGTAGGCCTCACACCTCTGAATCGCTGCTTCAGAGGGCAATCTGCAACAAGATGTCCTAATTGATTACACCTAAAACAACACCTATGCTCAACTTTTTTATCAACCGGTGTTTTAGATGTCGAGGCTTTATTACCGCCCGTTCGTCTCACATATGGTGGGACGTACGGGTTTAGTGGAGTACTCTTTTTATTCGTCTTATCTTTCTCTCCACCATTGGGTAATACCACCTCCTCTTTTGCCTTACCAGACTCGGATGACTTATCCGAATCCGATGAGACTGGACTTGGATCAGAAAGTTGAACACTTGAAACAGGCGAACTTGTTTCGCCTCCACTAACATTTGGTTCTTTACAAGTTACTTTAACTGGTACTGTCTGAGCAACCTCAAAGTCAACAGATTTCTGAACACTAGGGTTAAAAGTGTAATTGTGATTATAAGGTGGTGGAACCTCATGATAACGGATTCCTCCTCTCTTAGCAGAGGAACCTTGATCACTAACAAGGTGATCAAGAATAGCAGAGGAATTTCTGAACTGCTCAAGTTTTCTATTCAATTCCACCACTTTCACCTGGTGATCAGCAATCTGTTTTTCTCTATCAGCGATTAGTTTGGTTTTTTCTTCCAAAACTTTATAGCTTAGATCAATCACTTCAATTTTTTCAGCAAGTTTTGCTTTTAGACTTTTAATATCTTTTTCACAAGCTTTTATCTTTACTTTAAAACTATTTTCTCTTGTTTTAGTATAGTGATGATCTTCTTTTAAAGTTTTAAACTCAGCATCCAAACTAACATACTGTCAGTTATAGTAGCTAATTGCTCAGACAAGTTTTCGCATTTAGAACAAGTAGGTTTAGAACATACCTCGGAGAGCTGGTCTTTAACATCTGCCATAAAAGCTTTTTCTTCTCCGGTAACCTTCTCATTTCCTTCAGTTTCAACCTTCGCCAAATTGGCCTGTTCGAAAGTTTCTTCAGAATGCAAGTTCCAGTTGTATTCACCATCTCCTCTGGAAATCATTGCACTATAATCTTTAGAACCCCCACTTTGCTGTGTAGACCTGCCCTGACTTCGTTCCACACGCTCATTCCTGCATTCCTTTGCAAAGTGACCGTTTTGCTGACAATTGTAGCATCTTACCTTCGTCTTGTCAAACCCTGGCCTTCCACCGACAAACTTCCTTCCGGTCTTTCTCATAAACCGCTTCACTCTTCTCACGATCATGGCCATCTGCCATTGTAGATCCATTTCTTCCATATCATCAGCATCAATCTGGTCATAATCTTCATCCAACATAGCAGGATCAACAATCTTCCCCTGAATGTAGTTCTCATAGGAAGCAATAAAAGAAGCATAGAGACCAAACTGCTCTTCAGCAGACTTGACACTCATAGGCATCTTGGAGTAGTTGTTGCTGGGAATACTTGGAGAGCAACTACTCTTGCTTACCTGGGGTTGAGAACCACTCGATCCACCTGCTACATAGCAAACATCACCATTTGTGTTGACTGACACATGCCCCTCATGTGATGAATTTGCGCCCGACTCTCCCTTCGAGTAGTAGGCAGCAGATTCAGTCTTCGATCCTGAGCTAGTGTTGACTTTAGCTCCATACATACCTGGATCTTGAACCTGATCCATAGGTGTCTCTTTTCTGACCATGTTAAGCTCAAAGGTTCTGAGCTTGTTGACTGCCGTTTCTAGATCATATGTGGGAAAGTCTTTGTCTTCCCTCATCAGCACAGTGTACATCTCCCATTTTGGTGGGAGAGCATCTAGAAGCTTCTCAACTATTTCTTCTTCTCGGTAGGAAATTGAATAGTTGCTCAATTCAGTCATCAGATGGTAATATCGAGTGATAATATCATCTAAAGATTCATTCTTCAAATACTTGAAGACTGAGAACTGGGTTTTGAGCAATTTTATCTTTGAAGCACGGATTCCTACATTCCCTTCAAATCTGTTCTCAAGAGCTTCCCAAAGCTCTCTTGCTGACGTATACTTTCTAAACGTATGAAGGATCTCTTGTGGAAGAGCCATAGTAATAGCAGCATGAGCCTTGCTCTCGGCCACATACATCTTTTTCTCTTCTTCTTCCATTTTGCTATACTTTTTGATTTGATCACGACCTTCATACTCCATAACTGGTGGAATATAACCATCCTGGATGCATACCCACATCTTCGCATCCTGGTATTTGACATATTGTATGAACCGATCCTTCCATGCAACGAAATCGGTTCCCTTCAGCAACCTTGGGGCCTTAGTAGCTGACCCTGCTTCTACTTCCATCTTTACTAACTCAGAGATGTTAATTGACGACATCTTTCTCGAAAACAAAGAAACCCGAAAAAAATCAAAAAATCAAAAAATTTTCTGAAAAGTACTGTAGGCGAAGTTACGGATAACTTCGCTTAAGCCTTAACTTCGCCGCAGATTAACTTCGCTGAAGAACTTCGCAGATGATTAACTTCGCTTAAGGTAAGCGAACTTAGGAGGTAGGCGGAGTTGTAGAGAACTTCACTGAGTTAGGCGAACTTGAGAAGGTAGTCGAAGTTGTGGATAACTTCGCTTAACCTTATATCTTCGCCGAAACCCTACGTATCCTGACGGCAACTTCGCCTGATGAACACGGACGTTTTTGCAGATCTGAAATCTGGATTTTACGAGGTTTTTGACGGTGCAAAGGCTTGAATACGATGGTAGGAGGTAAGATTGACTTAAAAACACAGAAAACACGTCCCGCGAATAGTCGAAACGGGACGATTTCTACACCCGCGTGAATATCCCGAACCACACAATCGAGCAAAAGCTCTGATACCAATTGCAGGTTCCCTTGATGGATCGCACGAGATATCTCGATCTACTCAGGTGCGGAATCCCTGCGTAGATCGTTACGAGTATAGAACACGAATCACACGAACACACGAAACGAACACACGTTATATAATAACTCAAACACGTGATACGATATCACTATTACAGACACACGTTACAGCTCTCGTAACAACTCGAACAAACTAACACGAACAACTGATTCACCCAAACAGCCGTAACCTAGGACTATTTATACACGACAACTTCGCCTGGCATGTTCAGGCGAAGTTGTCCATAACTTCGCTTGACTAACAAGTTCGCCTAAGCGAACTTGTTAACAACTTCGCTTAAGACATATATAAAACATAATTAACATTACAGACTCGATTACAGACACTAGACAATGAACTACTGACATTATGCACCAACACTATAATGAGATTATGTTGGATCTCTCCGAATTCTATTCAAGTAAGCAAGTAAGTAAATAGCAAGTAATAGGCAATCATTCAATTGATACACAACACAAAGATCACAGTTTGCGTTTGAGAAATAATAAGATAAATAATTTGATAAATGGTACGCATGTGTCCCAAAAAATTTGAAAACAAATAAAATAGGGGAGTGATTACTCACTCCCCTATTAAGGTAATAGTTTAAGTTTGGGTCAAAATTGCCAAAATGTGAAAAGATATAAATATATAATATATAAAAATTAAACAATAATATAATAATAGTTAATTTACTTGATAAATGCTGAAAAAATTCCCAAACATCGAAATGGGTCGGGTATATAAATTTTGAAAAGTCGGTGTTGTTACAGTCTCCCCTACTTTAGGTAATTTCTTCCCGAAATTAAATGATACTATAACAAAACCATTAAATTTTGAAGAAATGAAAATTTTAATATATATTTTTTTTTAAAATTAATCATAATACAGAACTTTGAATAGTCAAAACAATGCTCCAAAATGAAAATACGATATGGGCACTTATATATAGGATGTACCAGCGGCGTATCCACCATGTCCTTATCATCTTTACATTTGTACCATTATCCCAACTACTTTCGATTCTATATTATGACATACAATTGCACGTTTTGTGATTTCCATGCGAGGACTTCAATAATTATGTTCTGGGCCATAATTATTTTCATCATCGGATGGTCCACATGATTCTTCCCATCGTGTGGATTTACAAAACATTTGAAAATATAATTCTAAGAATAGAAATCCTTTAAGGAATGGAGTTTATAAGTGAGACCTCTTTAAATAGACAAAAGGTTATAGTTTGATTATTAAAAATGAGGAATTTTATAAAACAACCCTTCGATAATTTTAACTTTACTCGATGGGCAAAAAAATCTTAATTAGTACATCAATAATTCATAAAAAATGTTAATTCTAAATTTATTAAATAGTCGATATGGAGCAGAAAGGTCACATGCAAGTAAGATAAAATACGATGAGCGACATAGTCTTCTAGTAGCCTAAATCTTCAGTTGCGCAAGACTTGAAACCTTGGGACTTGAGCATCTTGAATGATTAGAGCGATGTGAGCTGGAGCAGTCATGGTAGATTGATTCGGTATAACTTAAGCATGAACGATCTGCAAGAGGGTGGTTTGATTAGAGTAGGTTTGGGAAGCCTGAGGTTGTGGGTGCGGAATCTGATAAGTTTGGTTTACATGATCTTGCTTGACGGAAGGAGCTTGAAGGACGTGGGATTAATAGGTTTGGACTTGATGAGTAATGTAGTAGGGTGTAACTATGGTTTGAACTTGATTGGCATGGATAATCCGAGGGCACATATTACTGATAGGATTAGGGTCTTCTAAATGGAAGAAAGCACGGGTAGAAGGGGCATCAGGTTGAGCATGAGGGGTAGGCTGTTGCGGGACAACTTGTGCGTTAGGCGGTGTAGGGAAAGTATATGCAAGGATGATCGAAGCGATTACAATGGGTACAAAAACGACATGAGGATCGAGTCGAATGATGAAAGTTACTAGTGGGACATAACGAGTGAATACCGATGGAGAGTTTCTTACTCGGTATACTTTGATTTTGTCGAGGTTAATGTTTGATTTGATTAACCGCATAGTTTTTATTATTAGACTTACGCTTGTCGTTGTCGTTGTTGTGGTTGCGAGGATGAGCAGGGGTAAACGTATCAAAATTTCAATCAAGGAAGTTAATGAAAAAGTTTGAATTGGTTGTATTAATATTTTGAATTTGAGTTTATATTTTAGAGGTTGCGCCAGTTAACTCCTTGGTTGTACATGCGGTGGTCATGAGAACTAGACTATTGATGTCGAGGAAGACGGTGGTTTCTTAGGTGAGATATTCTACGAGGATCAAAATTAAGATTTACAAGATGGAGGATAAGTTGAGGAAACTGATTAGATATTAAAAGTTTAATTGTCTTATAATAACTTTGCTATTAAGAAATATGGGATTTGCGTCACATCATGAGAAATAAGAGTAAAAGATTATAAGACAGGGGGTACATAGCGTAAATACCTATGAGTCGATGTAGTCAATATGATTAATATGTGATAACTACACGAGGAGATGAGGTCAGTTAAATAATTAATTTTTATTTGATTAATTCAACATAACAACAAACTAACAAAACATAATTTGTGTGTTGGCCTCCCATGAGCTTTCAATGGCAGTTTGAAATCCCCAACCAAACTAGCGAATAAAAGTAACTGAGTTGGACAGCCCATGAGCGTTACATGGCATTTGATTGTCCCAACTGATTAACGAATTAGCAATACAATAGAGTTTGTCAGCCCATGAGCGTTACATGGAGTTTTAACCGACCAAACTAAATAATGAATAAACAAGAGATAAATATGAGTAGTTGGAGCATCCCGTGAACCACCACTTATGACGAAGTCAACAAAATAACATTCAAAACATGATGAGGAACGGATAGTAGGAGTGCCCATGGATACCATGGATTTTCACCCAACTAACCCATTAAATAACAAAACAAAATAATCGGAATTTACCGAATTTAGCCACGAACCACCATGAATTCAGTTAAAATCAACCTAAGGTGTCGGTCGTATGACAGTTGTGTTCCTTTTTTGGCCGAGAGGAACTTGTCATACTTCCTAGCCTTAAGATGAAGGAGTGTAAACAAAAGTAGGGAATTCTTAAGGAATTTCCCCAAAATAAAAGCAATCTACTTGATTTAAAATATTTATGAAAAATTAACATTGAAGGCTGAGGCATAGCCTCAGAGTTGTGTGTGTGCGTAACAATAAATAATAAATAAATTAACTAAGAAAGTTGTAAACAATTTATGTTTTTAAAACACATAAAGGTAAACAGATAATCACGTATGGGGCTCCTAAGCTTGTTACTAAGGCAACACTAACGACTTATCTTAAACATTCTGCTCTGATACCTATCTGTCACACCCCAACCTACAGTTTGAGGAGGGAAGCATATTAAAGTAATAGTTTCAGTTTGGGTTAAAATTGCCAAAATGTGAAAGTTATAATTATATAATATATATTTAATTAAATAATATAATAATAGTTAATTTACTCGATAAATGTGGAAAAAATTTCCCGAACATTGAAATGGGTCGGGTATATAAATTTTGAATAGTCAGTGTTGTTACATGATGACTTTTGAATTTGTTTCAAATTATTTTAACATCTTTACATCGTTGGGTTCAAACAGGACGTACCGACCCGAGGCTATGATTTGTGGTACTAAAAGGAGGCGTTTCATCATTCCGGGCATATAATAAACATTATCGAGTATGAGCACGAGTTATTTTACTTCGATGAAAACGAACTTCTCCAATATGAGCTATCTCAAGTTTCGAGTTATCAGCTATTACCACCACCCAATTCCCTTCATAGTTTAACGGGTTACTTAGGCTTCCCCTTTCTCTAGTTTTCTTGCCACCGATAACCAGAGACTGATTCCTTGTTAACAAAATACACTTTAGTGTCCAATGGCTTTTTCTCTTGTACATTAGCTAGCTTTCCTTCCTCAGGTTTACTAGAAGGACAAATTTTATACATATGTCCCCATAAACCGCATTTATAACACTTGTACAGGAACATTTTGTTTTGATTTTTCTTGTCACTCGGTTCGGCATGATCACGGTCCTGGTTGGACTTTTGATAACCAGGTTTCTGATTCAGATCTACCTGGCCTTTCCAATTCTTGTTTGAATTGATCTTGCCCTTACCACTATCAACATCCAAAATCAGCGGCTGGTCTATATAGTCACATACGGGTTGACGGGAACCCACTGAGTTTCGAAATTTATATAGAATAATGGTATAACTTATGATAGTGACCCATATTGTAACGTCATGAAAATTTCGGTCCAAAATTGCCAAAATTCTAAATCCAAGAGCTTAAAGTGAAAAATTATGGTTTCCTGTCTGGTAGCGATACGCGACGTCACATAAGGCATGCCCATCGTGTATCGCGATCGGTATGTTTACAAACCCAAGAAATAGGCAAACGGCGATATGTCACGAACCAAAACCCAACGTCATCGCGATACGCGATGACGTGGTTTGGCAGCATGACTCGTGTCCGCCACGTGTCACGAGGTGGCATCATGTCCGGCCATGTGGCACCGCGTCCGCCACGTGGTGCCACGTGGCAGACCTATGTGTGACTCACCATGCCTAGATCGCGATACGTGATGGCATGATCAAAGGACCATCGCGTATCGCGATGGGACCCCTGATCAGCTTATAAATAGAGGCATTTGGCCTCTCATTCTTCACACCTCAATCTCACCTCCACTGTCTCTCTCTAGAATACACACTCTCTCTCTCTCTAAAAATCACCTCAATAAACGTGTCCTGACTTCTCATAATCTGTGCCATAAAACCGACGTTATCTCGTAAATCGTGCCAATTCCGGACGATGATGCCTTGAAGTGCGTGCCGACCTGAGACGACCCGACGACCGCTTCAAAGTGTGTGCCGACAAGTTTTGAAGACCGGTGAACCTCGTCTTACGTGAAGGAAGGTGTTGATTAAGATTCTCGATATGCGTGCAAGTGTTGAAGTGATGTCCGAAAGTCTAGGAAATCATAATCCTAACAAGGTAGGCATAATGCTCGAATAAATTATTAATAAAATATTAAAAGGCTTAGACCTTAGTCAATGGTATGCTCGATACCTCGAAAATAAACAAAAGAATGTAAAGCAAGGAAATCATATAAAAATTTAGATATGAATATAACTATGGGTAATAGCTAAAGTAAAAAATTATTATTTAAATGATCTTAAACAATAATAAAAGAAAATGGAATAAAAGAAAATTAGATAAAACAATCTTTATTAATAAATAAAGATAAAAGTATTATTTAAAAAAAAATTAAATAAGATAAATGAATATATGTATATATATACACACACACTGTTTATATTATTAATATAAATTAAATGATGTATACATATAAGTATACGTTTTGGATAACGTATATTTTAGAAAAGAAAATATGTCGGACTAAAGGTCCGAATATAAGAATAAAAGATACATGATTTGAACAATAGGTTCAAACGTGTGTAGAAAAAGAAAAGTATTTAGAAATAAAGGTTTATCATGTAAAAGAAAATGAAAGTAATATATGTTAAATAAAAGAGTTTTAACTTATAAAAGAAAGAAAGAAGGAAAGAAAGAAAGATATTTTAAATTAAAAGTTTAAAATATAGAAAAGATGGTTTGAACTAAAGGTTCATAAAGAAAATATAATCGAGGTAAATATTAAATAAAAGAGACTAAAGGTCTTAAGCCGGATTGTATATCCGACTAACAAAAAGTTATACTCGTACTATAGGTTTGAGATAACAAAGAAAGGGAAAGACCCTCGATCAGTTTACTGAAGCTGATCAAATCAAAGAAAAGGTGAATACACCCCAAAACTTTTATAACTTGATAAATCGAGTCAAAATTAAACTTTGAATACACGGGATTACGTATCCCTAAAACGTTATAAATAATAAGTAAATGTTGGCCCTCAGGCTATTGTATACGTTGTTTGGATCCTTACATATGTGGTAAAAATTCGGTGGGCACACCGCACCACACTTGGTCACGACCTCCGCCACGATGGGCCGGACCAAAGTTACGTTCGAGTGAGACTGACCATCTATATACTATGGTACCAAAGTAATGTCGAACGCTGCGGTGTTTGCTGAGCAGGTTGAGTTGAACTTATAGTTTAAGATTTTAATTATGTTTTCAACTTAATTATTCCTGAGCCACGATGGGCCGAGACCAAAGTTACGTCTTGAGGGGTACTTAAGTAAATAAAAATATTTTCGTGTCGGCGTGTTCACCAGCATATAGCTGACGTATTTTCCAACATTTCAGGAAATTACAGTATCAAGAATTGGAGTCATTCATGAAGTGGATGTTCGCAAGGTAGAGATGGCTCATTGTTTTAAATTATTAAAATAACACGATAAATTAAACAAAGATTTATAAAACAAATACTTAGGCATTTATTACCCGAGAAGCTTTTCAAACAAAAGAAATTATATTTTATTGCTAATGGTTTCAAAAGTATATGAATATTTTATATTAAATAATAAAAATTCTTCTGCTAAAATAAACTCTGATATATTTACAAAACTGGTACCAACTGTTGGTCACACGCATAGGCCCTAGGCCGGGGTTTGACGGGCTGGTATCCGAATCTTCGATCTTAGAGAATTAGGTATTCACTTATACCTAGGCTTTGATCAAGTAATAGATAAAAATAATTTACAAGATTTTATAAGTTTAGAAAAGTTTAATACTTAAATTAACAATATCAAAAATTGTTGACAATATATAAAGAGTTAAGGATAAGACATAACAAGTACGGATAAGATAAGAACGTATTTCTATTTAAATCAATAATGTGGAAATATCCAACTAAAGAAACAAGTTAACTTCCGACGGAAAAGGAAGAAGAAAATACGAATATATCTTTACCCCAAAATTCACTATATGAATAGTAAAGGGGACACAGCAAACAAAAACGAAGGAAAAATACTTGACCCATGATCAAGTAAAATAAAGCAATTAGTAGATTTAAATATATAAAATATATTCATTCATGATGAATAAGTAAAAAAGAATTATAAATAATATACAAATAATAAAACAAAAGATTCATTATAGCAATAAGATTTGCTAAACCATTTCGTAGTAGAAAATCTTGCGCAATACAATATATGATTTCCTTAAGTATTAAACAAATCTATGGATTATTGTAGTATGTCAAAAGAAGAAAATATAAACTCTTCCAAAGAAGTTAGAAGTGAGAAAAACATTAGAAATAAAGAAATGAATGACCAATTTAGAGACAAAGTTCGGGAAATGATTAATGAAGTTGTGGCTCCAATAATGAAGATGCTTAATAACCCTAGACAATTAGGATCAATCAAAAGGACTCAAAGCGAGCCTGTTTCTTCAAAAGAAAGTTGTAACCAATTTAGTCATGAGAACGACTTAAGAAATGAGAATAACAAGAAACCCAAACTTCATCCGGAAAATGTTTTTGAGAGTTTCAAAACCTATAAGCCTAAGAAATCCCGTAGAAATGAAAATACCATAGCCATCTTGAATTGGCTTAAGAAGCAAGAGTCAATCATGAAAAATATTACCTGCACAAGTAAACAAGCCAGTTAGTGTTCTTCGCAAATGTTCAAAGATAAAGCTCTTGAGTGGCGGAGAATATTACTTCAAGTTAAAGGAAATGAAGTAATGTACGATTTAAGTTGGGAAGAATTTAAAGATCTTATTCTACAGAAATTTTAACAAGATAAAACGAAACCAAATCTTGCCATGGGACCAGAAGGTCATTAATAACAATCTCAAAGAATACAATGCTAAATTCTTAGAATGTTGTCGAGTAACTCTGCAATTAGATGATTTGAAGTTTGACAAAATGATGAAATATATATTTGGACTACCAAATAGATAAGAAGGGTAGTAAGATTTCAAGTACCACAAACAACCTCCAAGGCCATGATGTTGGCCAAATATACAATAAATTCAGAAGAGAAAGAGAACAATAAATTAGTAAAGAAAATCAAGGAAGAAAAAGGATCACCTCAATTCACAAGACCAATTTGTGAAAACTGTGGAAAAAGGCATCTAGGAAAATGTAAAAAGCAAATCAACAATCCATTAGTCATGTGCACCTTCTGTAAGAAAAAAGGGCATTCAGAGAAAGTCTGTAGAAGGAAAACAGTTACGTGTTACATATGTGGAGAAAAAGGACATTTCAAGAACGATGTTTAAATTTGTTTTGTAGGAATTATGAATCTTAAAAGATATTTCTCAAGTGAACCATCAAACATTCAATCATCATCTTCAAGTAGTAAACAACCCTCAAGAATATATTTTAATAACCTTCCGTGGGATCCTTCGAAAAGGAAACCAATTTCATCTTATCATCCAAGTCAAAAAGATGAAATTAGACGAACTTATTTGCTTAGAGGTCCATGTCAACCAACCGAGCATGGGTTTCCACAAACAGATTTTAGTGGTAAAGCAAGACATTTTAATAAGGATTGGTACACACAAGAGCATGGAAATTGGTTGGAATATAGTGTCAAAACGGATAAAGTGTATTGCTTATATTGTTACTTGTTTAAGGAAATTGGACACAATGATGCTTTTGTGAGTGAAGGGGTACGGTGTTGGCATAGAATCTCAAGATTTACAACTCATGCCGGTAAATGCAATAGTTTACACGACTAAGCACGTAAAATAAGGGAAGACTTAATTAACCAAGCTCAGTCTGTGCATGTGGCACTTGATAAAAAAACTGATAAAAACAAAAGGGAATATAAGATTAGATTAAGTTCTTCGATTTTAGCCACTAAAGGATTGTTAAATGGTGCTTTATCTTTCTGTGGTCATGATGAGTCCGAAACATCTCTTTATAGAGGGCATTTCATAGAGCTTTTTAAATTATTTGGAGTAATGAATGAGGAAATTGGTAAAGTTATATTAATCCATGCTCCGAAGAATAACCAAATCACGGATCCATCAATCCAAAAAGAGATTTGTAATTGTTCCGCGACAGAAGTATTAAAGAAGATATTTGATGAACTTGGTGATGATGTCTTTTCCATATCAGTTGATGAATCGAGGGATGTTTATTAAAAGGAACAAATGGTTGTAGTATTGATATATGTTGATAAATTTGGATTTGTGAAAGAGCGATTTGTTAGCCTTGTTCATGTATGGAAACAACCGTGTTATCTCTTAAGAAGGCCATTGATGAATTGTTAGCTCACTACAATTTGAGTTTGAGTAGGATTAGAGGCCAAGGATATGATGGTGCAAGTAACATGTCCGGTGATTTTAATGGTTTGAAAGCTTTTATTTTGAAAGAAAATTCATCTGCATATTATGTTCATTGTTTTGCTCACCAACTTCAACTTGTTGTTGTGGCTCTTGCAAACAAACATCATGAAATTTTTAAATTTTTCAATGAAGTATCAAGTTTAGTAAATGTTGTTGGTGCATCTTGCAAGCGGATAGATTTGATAAGAGAAAGTCAAAGAGAAAGATTAGGATTGAATCCGGAAGTTGAAACTGGAAGTGGACAAAACCAAGAACTATCACTTGCAAGAGCCGGAGATACACGTTGGAGTTCTCACAAAAAAACGATGACCCGTTAGGTTTCTTTATATCCATGTGTTATTGACGTGCTTGAATATATAGAAAATTCGGGAGATCTTGATGCTCACAAAATTCAAGCAAATGGACTTCTGTTATATATGAGAACATATACTTTTGTGTTTTATCTACATTTGATGAAGCACATTTTAGGTGTTACTAACAAATTGTGTGAAGCACTTCAAAGAAAAGATCAAGATATATTGAATGCGGTCAAGCTAGTCAAAACTACTAAAGAAGAATTACAAACCTATCGACTTGAAGGTTTTGACTCACTTTTGATAGATGTCACATCGTTTTGTGAAAAGTATAATATTGAAATGGTTAACATGGAAGCCATTTATGTTGACCCGAAAAATCGAAGAAGAAAGAAGACCGGCATCACTAATCGTCAATATTATGTGATTAACAATTTTAACACGGTTCTCAACATGCAAATTCAAGAGCTTGGTTACCGTTTTAATGAGGTAAGCACTAACTTGCTTATTTATATGAGTTCTTTGAGCCCGTGTCTTAACTTTGGAGCCTTTGATAAACTAAATTTGTTAAAGTTGGTCGAGATGTATCCATGTGATTTTAATTTTGATGAAAAAGACAAGCTTATCTATGAACTCGGCAACTACATTGCTAATGTGAAAAAAGATACACTGTTTAACTACTTTAATGGGGTAAGTGAGCTTGCCAAAAAGATGGTGGATACAAGAAAACACATCGATTTCCTGTTGGTCTATCGTTTAATAAAGTTATCGCTAGTTTTACCTGTTGCAACGGCGAGTGTTGAAAGAAGTTTTCTTCAATGAAGCATTTGAAGACGGAATTGCGTAATAGGATGCGTGATGGATTCTTGAACGATGCTTGCATTTGTTACATTGAAAGAGAGTTCCTTCAACAAGTTTCGATTGAAGATGTAATGCAACATTTCCAAAATATGAAAACTCGTAGAGAACAACTATAAGTAAGTTTTTTTTTATTTGTTTTAAAAGACAATCGTATCTTTATTATGTATGTTATCCTTTCTATGACGATGTTTGTTTTTTGTTAGTTTATCGTATTTATGTTATGTAATGAACCTTACGGCCTTACCCGATCCGAACCATTGAACCGACCTAAACCTTCGAATCGACCCGAAATTTTTATGGCCGGTCGTATAAAATTAGAGCATTTAAAAAGAGTGAACCCATTAGAAAAAAAATCTTTGATCCGTCACTAAACAAAAGTGAGTCTTCTTTTTCTTTATTTGCTCAAGTCAATGATAACCCAGCCATCCGTACGGCCAGGGCTTCTTGGGATGCTAACAAGTTTCAAAAATAGTGATGGTTGAACATGCCATCATTGAATAGTCGCAGTGTAGGTTCTAAATTCAGGTTTCAATTTGTGAACTATAATTTGATTCATCCTCGCATTACCAATACGGGCCTCGAGATCTAACTATCCAATCACCCTGCACAACGACTTAACCTTATGAAGGTATTGTGGTATATTTTGATCTTTCTAACTTACTAATAAGAGTTCGTTCTCAAGGAGTTTGAAGTTTAGCATCGCTTCGTTTAAAGAACAAAGCAATAAGCCTGTCATAGGCTAACTTTGGTTTATACGTTGCAAGATCGAGGATATGTTCCATCAATTCATCCTCCACCGTAGTCTTTAAGATGAACATAGCTCTTCTGGTTTTATTCTCCACTTTAGTAACACCCCATTAGTATCTATCCTTGGTTCCACCGTTATTAGGTTTTTTGTTAGAAAAGTTGAGTTAACATTAAAAATATGGCACCCTCCCAAGTTAGGGTTTGTTATGATGAAGTTGATGCAACCAAGCTAGGGTTCATCAAGATGCTAACCAAGTTAGGGTTTGAGAGTTTGACGGGTGGTCCATGGGACAACCCTTAAGTTGTTTAAGTTTATTAATATTCATGAGTTTAATATGTTTATTTTTTGAATTAGATAACTACGTTTACTCGTGTAATGGTAGGTATGAGAAGATAGAAGATGGAATTACGAGAACGTGGGCGAAAACGGTGAAGAAAACGGACTTGGAACGAAGGAGTTATGGAGAAAACAAGATGAAACAAATTTGAAGATACCGTAGCTTACGGTACCCACCGTAAGCTACGGTGGGTGTTGGAGTAAAAAGCTGTCGTAAGGCAGTTTGTGGCCACCGTTGGCTTTTTAAAGCCACCGTAAGCTACGGTAGCCACCGTAGCTTACGGTGGACACATCGCTGCAATTCGTAACAGCCATATTAACATGTATTTTTTTATGGGTTTTCATATCTTTATCACATCTTTTCATCTAGAGACGACCTAAGGGCGATTTTGAGAGATTATTGATCAATTGTGAGTGTGGTAGCCATTAAACACTTGTTTTTCATTCGTATGACTATTATAATCGAAGGGATGACGAACCGGATCATGCTTGGCTAAATTCCTTTGTGTTTTCCCCTCGGATTGTAAGGTTTATCATGTTTGTTTGGTTAAATGTTTAGACAATTTCTGAGATAATATTTGATCTTATTGATTTCATTATTATGGTGTTTATGTATTGGTTGATAGATTGTTAGTTAATCGATTTTGTGTTCTAAACCGCAATTCTTGGTTTTGTAGGTAATCGAGATTAATCGGGAGGGATTTAGGGTTGGATAAACTAATTGGTTTTTGAGTGATCACCTTGCGTTGTATAATCCAAGTACTTGATCTTCAATTATCGCAATCGTTTACATAAACACGAACTTTGTCTATTGTTCATCTCAGTTAAACATTAACTGTAACATTCATGGAAACCTGAAACCAAGGGAAGACATATTTTCTCATATTGACTAAAACTCGTTTAATTACTTCAGTTATTTTCGTTAATCAAATCCAAACAACCAACTCCTTGAATTTACTTTTGCATTTAGTTTAATTTAGTGTAATTTTATAGCTACTCAGTAACGCACTTTCCACAAACTCCCTATGTTCGATACCCACTTATCGCTATCTAATAGTTGTAATCGGTTTTTTTTTTGAGTGAGTCTTCGACTTCACGTCAAATTTTGTGGATCGCTATCTAATAGTTCTACCCGCGTATCGCTATCTACGGTGGGTGTTGGAGTAAAAAGCTGTCGTAAGGCAGTTTGTGGCCACCGTTGGCTTTTTAAAGCCACCGTAAGCTACGGTAGCCACTGTAGCTTATGGTGGACACATCGCTGCAATCGTAACTGCAATATTAACATGTATTTTTTGATGGCTTTTCATATCTTTATCACATATTTTCATCTAATAGACGACCTAAAGGCGATTTTGAGAGATTATTAATCAATTGTGAGTGTGGTTACCATTAAACACTTGTTTTTCATCCGTATGACTATTATAATCGAAGGGATGACGAACCGGATCATGCTTGGCTATATTCCTTTGTGTTTTCCCTCGGATTGTAAGGTTTATCTTGTTTGTTTGGTTAAATGTTTAGACAAGTTCTGAGATAATATTTGATCTTATTGATTTCATTATTATGGTGGTTTATGTATTGGTTGATAGATTGTTAGTTTATCGATTTTGTGTTCTAAACCATCAATTCTTGGTTTTGTATGTAATTGAGATTAATCGGGAGGGGACTTAGGGTTGGATAAACCAATTGGTTTTGAGTGATCACCTTGCGTTGTATAATCCAAGTACTTGATCTTCAATTATCGCAATCGTTTACATAAACACGAACTTTGTCTATTGTTCATCTCAGTTAAAACATTCATGGAAACCTGAAACCGAGGGAAGACATAATTTCTCACATTGATTAAAACTCATTTAATTATTTCGGTTATTTTCGTTAATCAAATCCAAACAACCAACTCCTTGAATTTACTTTTGCATTTAGTAAAATTTAGTT